>NC_085861.1:1637527-1657527 GCF_034702125.1 Engraulis encrasicolus | reverse complement strand
TTGATTCACATTGATATTGAAATATACACATTTATATTTATATTTATATTCAGGGCTCTAAATTAACACCAGCCAATTGGCCAAATGCTGGTGAAATTTCAGGTTTGGCTGGCAGAAAACAGCAACTTTGACTGGTAGGCTAATGAGTGGGTGGGTATGGCTGGTAAGATTGACATCTACAAGCCATTTTGGCTGGCGATGGGGAAAAAAAGTTAATTCAGAGCCCTGTTTATGTAGTTAATTTAAAGACCTGTTCAATGTGTTAAATGTTTAAATTCATTCCTCATTTATTGACTCACATCAGTTCCGGAAGCCACCGGGCCCTGAAAGGGCGCGACTGGCTGCGAGTGAGAATTTTCAATTTCAATTTAAATGTTATTAAGGATAGCCCCTTGAGGTGGGTAATCTCGTTTTCAAGGGGGGTCCATCAATATATTAGGCTACATGCCCTTTTTGAAATAGGCTAATTACAAAATACATACTAGACAAAACCAAGCCCAATCCCCATTCCTCGCTAACCACCACTATCATGTTTTCAGCATATCAGCACGTAAACAGATCAAATACACTGGATACATTAGCACACACGTGACCTGTACACAACACATAAGATCGCAATGTATGCACTTCTCTCCGGGCAGAAAACGGGGCAATGAGTGGAACTGCACTGGAGTAAAAGACACCTATCCGCTAATTCGCACGCGCTCACCTGTGTATTATGTATTCTCTGTGTGTTGTGCGGTGACTGTGCTGTTCGACCAACCAACAAAAACGTGTAAAATAAACAACAGCAGCGCGCGCGAAGCTTCATGACACATTTGGGAAGCTGCACACTACTAGTTCCATATCAGAATGATTTTACCCCCGTGTGTGTGTGTGTGTGTGTGCGTGTGTGTGTGAGAGAGAGAGAGAGACTAGTAACTCAGACTAAATGCCCTCAGAGCTGTAAAGTTGGGGCTCGAGGGGCGACGGGCGGCATTTATGGGGCTATTGGTCTCGAGCTGCCTATTGCTATTGTCCTCGCGGACATGGTGCGGATGCGGGCGCGCGCTCGTTCTCCAGACAGACGCCACCTACTCAGGATTCGTGAACTTCAATAACGAGACGTCTCGAGCCACCGGGCTAACCTCGAATTAAAAGGTCCAGATACAAGTCGCGAGCCCCCGGATCAGGTAAGAGTTATACCGCCGTTAATCCGTAACTATGTTGGCATGTTGCACCCGCCGCCACGCGCTGATTACTCAATTGGTTCGGGATATAAAAGATAAAAGGTGAATAACGCGTCTGCTCCGCGCTGAATAAAAGGTCCCCTGTCCTCGCGCACTCCGCGGCTTATTTCCTATGCGGTGATACGTTTGGCTACATGTTGTTATTATCCGCGCGAGGTGACGGGAGTCGGTAAAGTTAGTTAGACCACCACCGGCTCCTCCAGACGCGGACACGAGACAGACTTCAAGTTCGGGGAGGTCGAGGGTTCCTCGCGCCAGCCATACGGCCACTGCCACTAACAGTCTCCGGTTGACGTTAAACTCACTTCATTCAAACTAATGACATGTTTTGGTTGTTAAAATCCTTCGCCGTTTGCTCATTTACAGAATTATCTGCAACACCTTTTCCCTCCTCATAGACTTGCTGTCACGTTCATGGCTACAAAAGCTCGTGCAGCCGGTGGGTAGGCTACTCGCGCTGCCTGGCCGTTTTGTCGTCACTTATTTGTACTAATGAGATGGAAAATGAAGAGTTTCCTGCAGCTCAGCTCGCGGTGATTGATTCAAAAACTAAAGTGTTTCTGTGTGCGTGAGAACCAGAGTTGGTTTGGTCTGGTGGAGGTCTCGCGGGGTTCTACCGGGAGACCGTGGCCTTGTCCGTTTATGAGTCATGTGCGCGCGCCGTTTCTCAACAGATATTTCTGAAAACATCGAAGAATAGGCAATAGGAAACCTCGGAGTGATATAGACACTCGGGCTAATTTACAAAATGTTTCGTGTTGATCAACAAAACTCTTTTCGGATGAGTTGAAAACAAAGAGACTGTTAGGGGAAATCTTTGAACCCAAGAGTGAACCGACTTTATTCCAATCATCTACAACACTCATGTATGTTTTTATTTTCTCTTGAATATTCACTTTATTAAATCATACAATTTAATCTGAATGGAATCCTAAAAATGGCAGTTGATTATATCCTAATGATCCCAAGGCGGGAGAGGACCTTACACGCCTATAGTCGAGTTCCATTCCGCATTATTCTATTATCTAATAGGCCTACCTATGGCCGGGGCTCCAAATAGACCCTTTCACCTGCCAAAATGGCCAGTGGATGTTATTCTTACTAGCCAAACACACACTTAACTGTGGGTCAACGTGGCTAGTTGGTCTTTTCTACCTAACAGCCAAACTCAAATTTCTCCAGCATTTGGCCCGTTGGCTGGTGTTAATTCAGAGACTTCAAGACTACTACCAGACATTCTGAGAGTATAATACTCAGTCTCCCTGCAACTACAAATGGTTTACTTTTTCACATAGGCAGGACTACAGGCTATTATATTCATACACAAATACATATATTACAGATACACATAGTACACGCTTTGTATCTGAGTCCCATTACGCATTATTATAGAGTCTGTCATATGCGGGTTAGGCTGCATTTACAAATATCACACCTGAAGTCATTTCACCAGAAACGCTAACAGACGGGCCCGTCCGGAATATTATGTGATATTTGTTGCATGTGTTTTCATATCTTGTCCCTTTCCATCAGGGACCATGTTGGAAATAAGTGCTTTACGCTTTTACATGTAATCCCTTGGATACCCATTGTCTTCCAATTGACAAATTGGATACCCATTGTCTTCCAACAAACCAAACCATACCATACTTCCTAGTCAAGTTCATTTGAGTAAAACAGGGTAGGCAGGGTCATGTAAAATGATACTAAAGGCCCGTCATGGTGGTGTAGTACTTGTAAAGGGTTTTCAGTGACTGCGTATTATTATGTTCCATTGGTGGGACAGCAACCCGGGTGTCCAATATTTAGGCCTAGCAAATATAACTTACCCAACTAAAAACTACAATTTTCCCTAATGAAATGACGTTTGCATAGGCCGATGATAAGTCTACCACCATGCAACAATAGCAACGTGCCTTGTAGGCCTAAACCTTTAGCTATTTATTTAGCAATGTGTCTTGTAATACTTAACATATTATTTAATTACCTTTGGTACACCCCCAATGCATAGCCTGCATGCCTGTGGGCAACATGTCGCCTGGAACTGACTAGCAGGCTTTATCGCAGACAAGACCGACTAAAACGAAGACAACATTCTAAAGGAAGACAGCATTCTAAATCTAGTAACATTCTAAAGTGAAGACAACATTCTTTATTGAAAATATTTGTTAATAAGGACGGACCAAGGGGTAAAATCGATGTACCTACTGACAATTTCAGGGAAAAAGATAAATAAATAAATAAAAACAATTCAAAACAATTATAAATATCAATCAATAGGCCTGTCCAATAGTCTACAATACCTAGCTACATATCAATAGCCAATGTAAATATGTGTGATCAACCAGGGGAGTGTTAAATTTGACTCTGGGTGTAGAATTGGCACTGATGCCGTGTAGCCTTTTATAGCCAATTATATTACGTGGCTTACACAGCTCAATACAATTAGGCTACAACCAATAAGAGTAGGAATATATTTATAAATAAGTAGAAGTAAGTACTCCACATAGGCTACAACCTATAGGCTTACAATACTACATGCATCAGCATGTGCAAACTTTGTGGGAGGGTGCCATTAATAAGCATGGAAACAAATATATGTAAAAAAAATAAACTTAAAATAACACATAATTAAATAAACGTAAAAAATGTTCAGGCACTAAACAAATGGCCGAGGAAAATATTATAAATAGCGCGCGACGTCAAGGGATTCCAAACAGATATGTAGCCTGTTTATTTCTAATTAAGTGTAGGCCTAAATTTCTCTCTCTCTCTCTCTCTCTCTCTCTCTCTCTCTCTCTCTCTCTCTCTCTCTCTCTCTCTCTCTCTCTCTCTCTCTCTCTCACACACACACACACACACACACACACACACACACACACACAGTGTGGTGATGAGCATCTTTATTTTCCGATGAGCAGTGGACTGGCAATGTTCTGTTCGTGAAGGCTCGCCAGTGTGTGTGTGTGTGTGTGTGTGTGTAGTTGTGTAGTGCGCGCATAGTTGTGGTGTGAATAAAGGCGTCTAGCTGCCCAATTGCACGAGATGGGAACACAACAACACCGTCTGTCTCGCGCGGAGCTCTGTGGCCTTTTAAGGGAAGCTCGAGCAGCTGCGGGAGGGGGTGGGTGGAATGGAACAGCCTTTTGGTGGCGCGAGGGGTGAACTTTAACCCCACCTTTGCCTTGCACTTGCCTGTCCTGTTCAGGAAATCTCTCTCTCTCTCTCTCTCTCTCTCTCTCTCTCTCTCTCTCTCTCTCTCTCTCTCTCTCTCTCTCTCTCTCTCCTCTTTCTCTCTCTCTCTCTCTCCCCCTCTCTCTCTCTCTCTCTCTCTCTCTCTCTCTCTCTCTCTCTCTCTCTCTCTCTCTCTTCCCACAGGTGAGGCTCGCGCGCATCGCTTCAGGACCAGATGACTCTACTCATCCGCAAGACGTTCGTTGCAGTCGTGGAAGCCCGGGTGTTACCGAGAAGCACCATTGAGCTCATGAAGAAGAGTTTGTTCATGTGTGTCGAGCCACACACACACACACACACACACACACACACACACACACACACACACACACACACACACACACACACACACAGGGGAACCTTCCCGTCAGCCAGACTGCTCTCCAGACAGCGATGGGTTTGTATGCGCGCGTTGGTGTTCGTGGTCACACTAAAACTAAATGACCAAACCTCGAGCTCTGCTTCGATCTAAACTCGAGCCAAACGGAAGCAGCACGAGAGAGAGCAGTTGTCATCCGCGTCTTATTTAACTCAACGCACGACTGTAACCATATGACTGATGAAGCAGCACACCGCGCGGTGGAATTACACGAATAAGCTAGTGTGTGTGTGTGTGTGTGTGTGTGAGAGAGAGAGAGAGAGAGAGAGAGAGAGAGAGAGAGAGAGAGAGAGAGAGAGAGAGAGAGAGAGAGAGAGAGAGATCCTGCTATTGGAAAATAAAAAAACTTCGCACGCGCCCATGACGCTGCGTCATCACCTCTGCGCGGGTGGCAGTCATTAGAACACACACTAGCGCGCGCTTTTGTTCCCGGTTCTTTTAAGAATAGCCCAAAGTGTCTCTGGGCAACAACAGCTATACTTTCCATAATAAAACGATACAAACACGCCACTTTATCATTCTGAATTAGCAACCACAGTTTTTGGAATGCCGAATGCAGGGTTTTGGTGTTGGCAAAGCGGGGTGAGCTTTGTTAACGGACGCGTTTATACCTTTCATAAAAGACTCACAACCTCAAATATGTCTAACAGACGAGGCTACTAACTACAACTATATTAGCCTACACGAGTCAATCAAACAGACTGAAGGTAGACCTAGGGGCCAGCTACATGGGAACGATTTTCTATGCCAGTGACAACGTTCCCCTGGGTTAACCATATGAAACCCACCAGAAACGTGGCACAAAACGAGTTTTTTGAATAATGGGTTCCAGAGTGCGAAAATCGAGTAACGCAGGCCTTTGCGTTGCCATTGTTACAGGCGAAACGGATTTGTTTACATCTGCGTCACAGCCACATGGCCAAAAACAGTGAGGTATCTTCACAGTGATCACTAGCTTTGCGCACAACATTAATTCCATGCACAATGGCATCATCAGACAACTGTTTGTGTGGACTGTGGAGACTCTTTCATTTCTACCACGGTCAATATTTTACGTTTAAAACTGCCCAGTGTGGGTCACTCGTGTTCAAAATCTTAAAAAAAAACCCTGACTAACACGAAGCAAAGCTTCATATTATCTTTTAACTGCGCACCCAAACAGTTATCAGCAATGCATATTATGTATATGTCACTAGTTGAAACAGGCGTAATGGGCAGAAAGAGAAGGAGAAGCGGTGAGCGCGCAGCAGCCTCCAGAGGAGGGAGAAATACCTGCCCGGTATTGGTATTCAACACCTTAGTTTAAACTTCTCAAATTAAAAAAAAGCAGCATAAAGTGTAGAACAGAATCAACAGATGCCTAAATGGCAATGATTCGCTACTCTAGTCACTCCACAAGCTACACAAGGTGCCACATGCGCAAAGCTGGTAGCCTATTTTTCCACGTAGCACTCACTTCAGCATAATGAAAAATAACAACTGTGCGATGCTGGTTTTGAAAATAAGTCGGTTAGCAGCAAATGCTAGTACACATGTTGGGATAAGAAATTCCTTTAGTAACTTGACATGCTACTCCTGCATACAAAACATCATACTTAACTAATGAAAGGAGTAAATACATCAGACTTACAACTTCGTGAGGGCCAACCAGTTATGTAGACTGTAAACTCCCTGGTGATTGTTCTAATGTCTTCCAAAATATTCCAGAAGTTGCAGCATGCATGCTTATTCTTGTAAGAGCAACTCACGAAGCATGGTGCTAAGCAGCATGATTCAGTACAGTCTGTTGTTGTATCTAACTTGTCTCTGTGGCATATAGTAATGTTCAATTATGCAGCTTGCACATTCTGATATTTTGAACCTGCTATGTACGCGCTTGCGGAGAGTAAAGCGCATAATAAAACCGTCTTTCGCTTTTTACAAAGGGGGGAAATGACGCTATTTTTTGTTAAACTATCCGTCGCTTAAAATGGACATAACTTCGGAATGGGAGAGGCTAGACATGTATCGTTTTTAGTAATAAAAAGCTAAGATCTTCAGCTTTTAAACAAGCCATGGCATATGTCTGTAGATCGAAAACAAAATTCGCTGGGTCTGTTAAAAAATGTGAAACTTTCTGGCACTGTCAGAGACTGGTGGACTCCCTGCATGACAGGTCATTTGCATGATAAGAGTGGGCGATCACGGCCATTAGCGAATACTTTTGTTCTCAACAACTTCACATAAAGAAATGTGTATTCTGAAGCAAGCCTGTCGTTGTCATTAGGACATGATCTTTTACTGAAACATGCTGTATGGTTGCAACTTTATTGCAACTCGGATTCAAAAAAACCCGCGTTGCGGTGTCATCTGGCTGAGGCTCTAGTAATCGAACCTACTAACCTTTGAATTGAAGAGAGAAGCTGCGGCAGGCAATTTAAAGGACAAGCGCACTATTGGATATTTAGCCCCTTTCTGAAATGTCCGCAATTAAGTATAGTGTCACTCACCAATGTTTTGATATTTAGGCTACTGCTGTCTCCGTTATTTGGCTAATTTGGATTTTGTCTCAACTGGCTTTACCATGTCCATATCTGTTCATAGGAACACCACAAACGTGTGTTACTTTTTACCATATTGTTTACCACCCTAAACAAATATTCATCTCAAACGGGGTGTTCACTGGCATACCCAAATATGTTTGAAAGCAAATCATGGCTTCTGTAATTTTTTATTTGCCATTTTGTGACTGAAAGAAACCTATTTATTATGTATTATTAACAAAATGCTAAATAAAACATAACATAAGCCTTGTTTAGCTACAAAACCTTTTCCAGTCTAAAGCCGGTTGACACAAAATCCAAATTATTGCCACTCTATGGAAAATGAGGACTCCAGGCTCTTCTATTAGATGATTTACCTCTTAAATGAACTGGGTTTGCTTCTATTAGATGATTTACCACTTAAATGAACTGGGTTTGCTTCTGAACCAGCTTCTTACTATACCACTCAGGTATCAATAGAATAGAATGTATTTCTCAGTTCTCCATTCACATTATAATCAGGGCTTGACACTGGCTCCTGCCAAACGACCAAATGCTGCTAAATATCCAGGTAAAAAGGGGTAAAGTCCGCTAACACTGCAAGAGCGCAACGTTTCGACCTTCATGTCTTCATCAGGTATTTTTCAGGCATTTTGCCTGATGAAGACCTGAAACGTTTCGCTCTTGATATTACATTTTCACAAGAAGACAAGCAGTGTTTGCGGACTTTATTCCTTTTTACCTGGAGATTTGCTTTGATTGTCCTGCACCTGGGCCATCGGGTGGGATGTGCACATATGTACTCCTCTGGGGTGAATTTCTCAAAATCAAAGTTGCTAACTACATTAGCTACTTTGCTGTTTTCAATGCATTTTCCCATTGGCAACTACCGAAGTTGCTAACAGGCTAACAACTTCTCTTTTGAGAAACTCACCTCTGGCCAGATGTGGGTAAAACCTCACTATAATGCAGGGTGAGTGGAGTGGTCAATGTGTTGTGTATCAATTGTTTTTCAAGAAAAAGCTCAGTTGCTCAGTTTATATGTGTTCGATTTATGTCCATTTAGAAGGCTTTACACTCATCTTCTCTCTGTAGCACCTCTTTAGTAGTATGATATTAAAAAGTTGAAACCATGTTGTAATAACATCTGTAACAGTCCTTCCACGTCTATACGTTATACAACTCTGGTGGCCGTTGAGTTAAAAGTTAATGTCAAGTCCTGATTACAATGTGCATGTAGAATTAACACTACTGGCCCCATACACATTAACACTAAACAGCCCGAGTAAGACGGACATACGACATCACTCTAGACCACTACACACCACATCACTCTAGACCACTACACACCACATCCACTTCCTCTGCACGCCAGCCAAGTAAGATACACACTCCTGACAATTGACTTGAAGGATTTATTTATTTATTTGTTATTTGCCTTTGTTTATTTATTTATTTATTTATTTATTTATTTATTTATTTGTTTGTTTGTTTGTTTGTTTGTGTATGTATGTTTTTTTGTATTATGAAATGGCTTTGTCTTAATCTGTTACTTAAGGATGTAGTTGAGTATTTTCAGCAAATAGTAAACAGGCCCGCCGGCGCCCCCATCTGCAGTATGAAGGCTACAGCATTAAATGAGATGATACGCAGATGATACGATGATACCCTTGACAGGTCTAGACCAAAGAATAAACTATTTAAAATAGACCTACTTTCAGAGAAGGTTCTTTATTGTCTTATCTTTTATGGCCAGTCATGGGTAAGTGTTTAGGGCGTCAGACTTGTAGCCCAAAGGTTGACGGTTCGACTCTCGACCCGCCAGGTTGGTGGGGGGAGTAATCAACCAGTGCTCTCCCCCATCCTCCTCCATGACTGAGGTACCCTGAGCATGGTACCGTCCCACCGCACTGCTCCCCATGGGGCGCCACTGAGGGCTGCCCCCTTGCACGGGTGAGACATAAATGCAACTTCTTTGTGTGCAGTGTGCAGTGATCACTTGTGTGCTGTGGAGTGCTGTCACAATCACAATGGGGGTTGGAGTTTCCCAGTTGGGCTTTCACTTCACTTGACTTGTAGGCACAGGCCCGTAGCCAGCCTTGTGGTAGGGGGGGGATCTTTTTCCCCCGAAAGTGGACTTCATTTGGCTCCCTACTCCAATGTCCCCCAAATACACGAGCACACTTCAAATATTTGAATTCAGACACATTTTATTAACTGGTTTCAAGGCTGACAACAGCAACAACCATTTTTAATTTCCTTACTTTAACAGGCAAACCTTTACTACTTTATTTCAAAGGCTTAGTTTAGTGGGGGGGATGAAATGGCCTTCCAGTCACAGTGGGGATGCAACGTAGTTGGGGGTTTCGAGTGGGGGTGCGGGATGGGAGGGGGGATTTCGAACGAACCCCTCGAACCCCCCCTGGCTACGGGGTGTTTCGTATGCTGAATGTGCTTCACCCCTTAATACTGTGAAGTGAAGTGAAATCCCACCTGGGAAACTCCAACTCCCATTGTCATTGTGACACAGCACTCCACAGCACACAAGTGAACACTGCACACTGCACACAACGAAATTGCATTTATGCCTCACCCGTGCAAGGGGGCAGCCCTCAGTGGCGCCCCATGGGGAGCAGTGCGGTGGGACGGTACCATGCTCAGGGTACCTTAGTCATGGAGGAGGATGGGGGAGAGCACTGGTTGATTACTCCCCCCACCAACCTGGCGGGTCGGGAGTCGAACCGGCAACCTATGGGATGCAAGTCTGTCGCCCTAACCGCTCACCCATGACTGCCCTAATACTGTAATCATCTACAGGTAGAATACACATTTTTAGTACTTTATTTACAAAAGGGACGCTTCCCATTCACAAATGTTGTGTCAGTCATGAATATGCACCACCATCAATTTCAGACTTCTGATCAATTTTCATACATGATTGAGCAGGTAGATCTTCTCCGTGATTGCCGTTCTCAATTATCAGTGATAGACATCTGTGGCTGCGAACATTACTGTACTTTGGTCAGACCAGGACTTGTTAGTTCATGGCTATATAGCAGGGATAGTCAATTGGAGCCCCCAGGACCAGATCCGGCTCTTGTATACTTACTTGTATACCATCACATTTTAAATATTCATGATGACTGGAAATATTGCGCTTTTCATACATTGAAAGGGCGATTTTCCCCATCATTTTGAATTTGAAGAAATAGCCATTTTTTAGCTGCGAAAATTGCTGTACTTTGGTCATACTAGTAAATATTGGTTTATTACTTAGAAAATATTAATGAAAAAGTTGTATTTGGCAATAGGCAGCACAGTTTAAATGATCAGGGTTGCAATACATACTCTGGCCACATCCTACACAGTGCAATACATACTCTGGCCACCATCCTACACAGTGCACCTTTAAGAAAAGAAGCACCGTTTCCTTCTACCATAGGTAACTTATCTGAGTATCCAGAAGACCTGTGTACTTGTCTTGTGATCAGTATGGCATGTCTGTTGACTAGATCATTCATAATATTCATATTGAAAGTGTATTATCATAATACCGTGTGTGTATTATCATAAATAAAGTCGCTATATAGTATCATAATACAGTGTGTAAATAAAGTCAGTAATTTATCATGTGTGTGTATTGTGTGTGTTTTTTTGTATGATGACTGCATTTTCTTTCAGATATCTAAATTACATTACACTTACCTGATGCTTTATATCCAAGACGACTTACAGTTAAAAGTACAGGGTATTGGTTACAGTCCCTGGAGCAGTGTGGGGTTAGGTGCCTTGGTACAGGGTATTGGTTACAGTCCCTGGAGCAGTGTGGGGTTAGGTGCCTTGGTACAGGGTATTGGTTACAGTCCCTGGAGCAGTGTGGGATTAGGTGCCTTGGTACAGGGTATTGGTTACAGTCCCTGGAGCAGTGTGGGATTAGGTGCCTTGGTACAGGGTATTGGTTACAGTCCCTGGAGCAGTGTGGGGTTAGGTGCCTTGGTACAGGGTATTGGTTACAGTCCCTGGAGCAGTGTGGGGTTAGGTGCCTTGGTACAGGGCATTGGTTACAGTCCCTGGAGCAGTGTGGGGTTAGGTGCCTTTGCACAATGTATTGGGTACAGTCCCTGGAGCAGTGTGGGGGTTAGGTGCCTTGGTACAGGGTATTGGCTACAGTCCCTGGAACAGTGTGGTGTTAGGTGCCTTGGTACAGGGTATTGGTTACAGTCCCAGGAGCAGTGTGGGTTAAGTGCCTTGGCACAGGATATTGGTTACAGTCCCTGGAGCAGTGTGTGGTTAGGTGCCTTGGCACAGGATATTGGTTACAGTCCCTGGAGCAGTATGGGATTCGGTGCCTTGGCACAGGATATTGGTTACAGTCCCTGGAGCAGTGTGTGGTTAGGTGCCTTGTTACAGGATATTGGTTACAGTCCCTGGAGCAGTATGGGATTCGGTGCCTTGGTACAGGATATTGGTTACAGTCCCTGGAGCAGTGTGGGTTTAGGTGCCTTGGTACAGGGTATTGGTTACAGTCCCTGGAGCAGTGTGGGGTTAGGTGCCTTGCTCTAGGGCACTTCAGCCATGGAGTGAGATAGGAAAGTGGAAGGGAAGGACTCGAACCTGCAACCCTCTGATCTAAAGCCCATCTCCTTAACCACTAGAGCCACGGCTGAACACAATTGCTACCAGTTAGCTCTCTGCTCAGACATGAGCACCAGAGATTCTTTAAGTATATAGAGATATGCGAACAAAATAGGTTGCTATGGGCACCTAACGTGACCAGGTTCCGGTCTGCCTAAAGGGGCGTGTCATAATGCTCCTAGAATGAATAGAACAGTCCTTAGGTCGGCCTAAAGGGGGATTTCCCCCTCCCCCTTGCGACAGTAGAACCCGGAAACAATGAGCCAGCGGAACCTCTCTCTTATCTACTCTCTCAAGACTCAAGATTCAAGATTTTTTAGTTGTCACGTGCTTCCTTGTGCAAGCACAATTGGCACTGAAATGGGGATTGCAACTGCTCTGTGCTGTGTTGGATGGTAGAAAAATACAACACATGAAATAAAAAATAAATGAAATAAAATAAAAAAATAATTAAAAATAGTTATTGTCTTAATAATTTAAAAAGCGGAGTGAGCACTGCAGCCTCTTACAACCTAAAGCCCTATAGGAGTAGGCTACAGGTTAAAGCCCTATAGGCTACAGGTTAAAGCCCTATAGGCTACAGGTTAAAGCCCTATAGGAGTAGGCTACAGGTTAAAGCCCTATAGGCTACAGGTTAAAGCCCTATAGGCTACAGGTTAAAGCCCTATAGGAGGAGGCTACAGGTTAAAGCCCACGGACATCCTAAACCGTCTGACCTGTGAGCAGACAAGACAACCAAATAACAATATTTTATTTTTTTTAATGTAAAAGTCCACTTCCACCAGGATTCTTCTGCTCCCTCTTTTCCATAAAGTTACAACAAAACATAAACAGTGGAAGCACTTCACGCAAAACAGTACGGGGAGCAGCATCTGGTTGAAGGCTGACCTCTGACCTTGTGGGTTTTTTCTGTATCTGTATTCCCTTCCTGGATCACGTTGTAATGTTTTTTTTTTTAATGAATGTTTAATGAATGCCTTAGAAAGCCTACAGAAGAGATCCAAGGTGCCTGGACTACGCGTTTGTGCAGAGATGGCAAATAATGAACTTTCACGGTCACTTTCACTTGATATCGTCTGTACTCTTGGAGGAAGCCAAAGGTTTCCATGATCTCATCATGTATACTGTTCTATAACGTGTTCTATTGTTCTATACAGATAATGTTTTATTTCAATGGGACCCTAATAAAAACGAGAGGCAATCCTCATGTGTAAATAAATTGACCCTTTTTTAGACTTTATTTGATAGGGTAGTTGAAGATGGCGACCGGAAATGAGTGGGTAGAGAGAGATATGGGGGAGTATCTGGAATCGACCTCGGGCCAGAATGGAACCCAGGTCCCCCGTGTGACAGTGCAGTGCCCTACCGCTTGAGCCACGGCGGGGCCTATATCAGGGGTGGGGCTTATATCAGGGGTGGGGAACCTTTTTAATTCGAGGGGCCACTTCAAATTCATCCGAGGGCCGTACTATGACCACAAACCGTGATTTCCCCCTGCACTTTTGGCCTATATTGAAGGCAGCCACCTTTAAAACGGATCCCACATTCTCTATGTCCCCTGAATATAACTTAATTGTATTGCAAATTTATGTTTTAAGATTCCTTTACAAAATATGTCATATTTCATGTGAAACTGCATAATATTAAAACTATATTGGGGGACGGATAAAAAAAACCCACCCCTGGCCGATATAATACTTTATAAAGTGTAGCCATTTGATGACCACAAGTCCAGTGATCTCACGCCAGGCAAGTCTCTAAACAGGGTAGGAGACATCTGAACAATAAAACACTGCCAAATCTAGGAGGTGCGCGACGCGTCAGTGTTTGTTTCATGTGTTTATTTCATGTGTTTATTTCATGTGTTTATTTCATGTGTTTATTTCATGTGTTTATTTCATGTGTTTATTGTGTTTATTGTGTGTTGTTTACTGGTCAATGGGGCTGCATGTGCTGTGCCTCCAGCGTCATGTTTAGTGGATACAGCAGAGTGCAGCGCCTAAGGGCAGCCTCCAGAGGGCGTCAGAGACACACAGACATGCACCTCCTGCTGCGAGGACGACGGTTGCCAAATGTGCACCTCCTGCTGCAATAGCGTTGCCAGATGTGCTGCTAGAATGGAGTAGTGCAGTGTCTACATTATGTTTTACTATACGGCCCTCTAGAACAGTGGTTCCCAACCTATGGGCCGGGGCCCGCTGGTGGGCCCTGAAGGTATTCCAAGTGGGCCTTGAAATCAATCATATTTTGGTGTGTGCTACTGTTGATTTATTTGAGTTTTATTCTTAATTGGGTCAGAGGTGGGCCCCGAACATTTTTGACAAGTTCGAGTGGGCCCCAAGTTGAAAAAGGTTGGGAACCCCTGCTCTAGAATGTTGCGAGAGCTTCCATTCAATTTCAATGGGCCTCCCCGACGTTTGGTCGTCAATTATTTTTCAATAGTGCCACTGCCGGCAAATAGTGAGTTTTTATATAGCCTATATAGGCCTATTATATGATATCCTATTATATTACATTACATTATATTATATTATATTATATTATATTATATTATATTATATTATATTATATTATGGTGAATTCAGGTCAATCGGGCCACTTTGCTAGCCTGGCGACGCCATCCTATGTACTCCACCCAAAGATTTTGGCTCCGCACATCGTCTGGCAAAAGCCTCCAGCTCGGTTCTCTCAGTGTTTAGCCAATCAGCAAACAGTTGAGAGTGGTGACGCAGAACTCACCCGCGAAGTCCGTTACTGATTGGTTAAGGTAACTATATTCACACTTTTGTTTTGTCATTTGTATGCTTTTGCCACGCTATATCGTAACAGGCATGCTAATAAAGCACAATAGGTTTTTAATTTGAATCCGGAACTCCAATGAATGTAAATGGCAGAGTAAGATCAGACTATTTGCCACCATCCACGGAGACTGATTCCTCATGGCTTTTGCCAGACTGATTGTCGGAGTCAACAGTCAGCTTTTCGCCCAGGCTACCACTTTGTGGCTTATGCAGAAAAGTGGCCCAATTTACCTGAATTCGCCATATTATATTATATTATATTATATTATATTATATTATATTATATTATATTATATTATATTATATTATATTACATTATATTATATTATATTATATTATATTATATTATATTATATTATATTATATTATATTATATTATATTATATTATATTACATTGCATGCTATTATAATACCTTGTTGTTGAAGTGTGTGAGAACTAGAGGGTCCATTAGTATTTGAAGACACTTTGCTTCCTTTACCAGAGATGTGAATTGTTTTAAAGTATTTATCCCAGTAAGACAAGGCTGCGGTTACAAATTGGTTATAAGTTATAAGTTAACGGAATGGCAATGACCAAGTTGTAATGTTACTAAAGGCCCTGTGTTATGTCCTAGTAGTGTACTATGGTAAGAAAGTGATTTCCAGTGGCTATTACAGCATACTGCTGAAGCGGCGTGCGTTAAGGTGCTACAAGGCAGCATGGACGTAGTAGCCCACTGATGAGCCCTGAAGGTATTTCAAGCGGGACGGGTCTTCAAGTCAACAACAAAAAGCAAAAAAAAATATTTTTGAGTGTGTCGCTGCTGCTGTACTGAGTGGTATTGTGAGTGTGTGTGTGTGTGTGTGTGTAAGAGTATGTGTGTGTGTGTGTGTGTGTGTGTGTGTGTGTGTGTGTGTGTGTGTGTGTGTGTGTGTCACATGTCACATCGGCCTTTTACAGATGCCCAACATGTCTGAAAATCTCGAGTGGACCCCCAGGTGTAGAAGGTTGGGAACCCCTGACTGCAGCCTATTGAAAATCCACCGTGGATCTCGAAGACTATTTAATCCCTTAACAAAGAGCCTATAGCCTTACTGTCACTAAAATTGTAATGGCTATGTCTTCATCTGTTACTTAAGGCTCTCAGTAATGTCATAGCAATGTAGTTATGATGTAGTTGAGTATTTTCAGCAAATAGTGACCGGCGACCCCATCTGCATTAAGAGGCTACACTGTGGATCTCGTAGATTATTTAGTAGAGTAGAGTGTCATTTAGAAGCCTTCGTCTTTATCACGCTACTGAAGCTGTCGCTGCTTGTGCCTGATCCGAAACTGTTTAAAGAAACTGTTTAAGAAATAAGAAACACCTAAACAAGTACACACACACACACACACACACACACACACACACACACACACACACACACACACACACACACACACACACAGACAATACTTGCAGTGTTATTCAAATGAAACAAATGATTAAAACCCCAATAATGAAGATTAAAATCCTAACAGAAATGATTTAAACCTTAAACCAAGCCTATTCTACAGTCATATGATTCGATATCCATTAGACTAAATTAGGCCTATGTAAATCCTAAAATAATCTGCTTTATTCTAATTTTATCTAGTGAAGAGGCCTATAGATCTCTATTGTAAATTATTCAAATAATAGAGCATGTTAGCTTTGAATGAGGAACGATAATGTAGGCCTGTAGGCCTACTTTTTGCCATGGCCTAAATTTACCCCAATATTATTTGTAGGACTATTTGAAATGTATATTTAATAGCCTGATATATTACATAGGCTATTATGATGTGGTATTGTAATAGGCTATGTTACAATTTGATATTAATAATATAATTTAAAATATCATATTTTTTTAAACAGTTTCTAAGTTAATGACTGATGATGTATTCATTCAATTTAAGAACATAATTGAAGTGTTTATTTGCAAACCTTTGTATCTCCATTTTGTAGAATGTTGGCAAATTGACATTGTGTATTGGGCATTCCATTGTATTGCATTGCAAAATGCATTTTTATATAGGCTAGGTTTAAAAAGTATGTTCCTAAAATATTTGAATGTCAAGAATTCACACAAAGGTGATAGGACCTCTGAACAGTCATTTCCAATAATAAAATGCAGAAGTCAAAAATGGTACAAAGTATAAAATGTGGATTTAGAATAATTACTGTAAAATAGGCCTAGATTGTACTATATTATATTATATTATATTATATTATATTATATTATATTATATTATATTGTGTTATATTATGCTATTTGTCACCTTTTGTGTAGCCTATATATCACTATGTATTATAGTAAATAATTACATTATATGATATTATATTAGGCTATATTATATTTTATTACACTATATTTTCTTGTATCTCACGGTTTTCTGTCCGTGTTTCCTGTAAACGTGTGGCTCGTGTGATTGTAATTTAGCCGAGGCCTAAATTTGTGGAAGTTTAAGACATATTTTCGCTTGCATTCGTTTTGTTGTCTTTTTAGTTTTTAAATAAAAGTATTAACCTAAAGTTAATAACCTGAAGTTTGGTGGAAGATTTCGTTTCATGGGCTCCTGATCCAGTCAAAAAAGTAGCCTACCAAATTTAGATTTAAGTTTTTGTTTTTTTGGTTTAAGTTTTCATTTTTCCGAAAATACTAAACCAGACTTCAGGACTTGGATAGGCTATCTTTCCTCCAGGAATATGTGAATGTGGATTAGCTATCTGCACGTATGCCTAGAGAAGGCAATGGGCTTCAAATAAAACATGTTCCCACTTGATTATGTAGCTAGCAGTCAGGATACATGTGGCTAGAGTAGAGAGTAGAGAGTAGAGTCTCATTTGGGCCAGAGGCCATATTGTGTATCCACAAAAAAGGTTATCCACAGAAACAAATAAGGTTATAGCCTACATTTAGTCAATTAGCACATTATTTGTTGGTCTTTGCTATTTTCTTTCAAAATAAATTATTTATGTATCCACTTTCCTTTCGCATTGGAATACAGCTGAGAACAGACTTTAGATGAAGGAGTTTGAAGAGGAGTTCCTATGCCCACAGCTAAAACTGACAACACAAACGCTCTGAGGCTAATGAATCACGATGATACAATGACCAACATTTATGAAAATGTCGATGACAAATTATTTTTTAAAATAAGAAAGTTTCTGAAAACAAAAAACAGCAACTATGTTCAAGCGGGTTTGTCATTTTCTGTGTTGAGCGTAGTGTTGGACTTCAAATTAGATGGAATAAATTGTTTTATTCATAGGCCTATAATAATAGCAGATCAAACGAAATGTGACATAAATTTAGCCTATTTAGCTTACCATTGGAATATGAGATGGGATGTGTACATGAATTGTTGGTCCGTTATTCCGCCACGAGAGATAAATGGACTATCACGCGCCATGTGAGTTCCTCGAGAGTGTGTTGTGTCGGAGAGCTGTTGCTTTCAGTGTTAACGGCAGGGGGCGCCGTTGCCCTGGTAAGCCGCGTGAGGAGAAGCTTTCATTTCGGGGAAACTGAGAAACCCACCGCTGCCCCATGGTGGGCTACACTCTTTCAATATTTCCCCTTTCCCACTTATTCCCTCTCTTTTTCTCTCCATACCTCTCTCTCTCTCTCTCTCTCTCTCTCTCTCTCCATGTCGCTGCCTCTCCCCCTTCTTCCCTCCATAAATCTCCCCCCTGTGACAGCTACTGTGGGCAAACATTCCGCCCTTTTATTCGGATCAAAATAATAATATAAACAGATATTAAACAACTCATAGATCCATTTCCGCTTTTATTTCGGACGGCTGTAATTAAATTAAGAAGTTGAGCTGAGTAACAGCATACATGTGGATATGATCATCAAATGCTAAACTGGGTATTTATGTCCTGTGTTCAGAAGTGCTCCAGGCTGCTTTATGGCTGTTCGTGTTTCGGCTTTATGTACAAAACGAACATAAAATAAAAAATCAAAGTCTGCTGTGAACGGACCGTTGGCGAGGCGGGCTCGTGGGAACGAACGGTAGCCCGTTTCGTTTCGTTTCAACACGAGCTTCTGGAATCAAAAATGCCAAAGCGGGACGGTGTTGTTGGCACCCGCGAGGAAGGGCACTGCGAGCTGCCCGTGATTTCCCGTGCCGTGTCTCGACATGTCTCCCTGAAGTCTTCATGATCCTTCTTGACTCTTCAGACTGCGCGCTGGAGTTGGACAGAGTGCCGCAGATGTGCGCGTGGACTCAGCTGGTAACTATTCCGCTGCTGGGGGTCCGGTACCGTTTGGCCCCTGGACCAGATGCACAGCACACCGGGAGACGGTTTACAGTCCACAGCGTGTTTTACCAGTGGAGAGAGCGCGGGCTCTGCAACTGCTTTTACGCGTGCCACTGTCCCCGGTGGATCACCCTCGCGCTCCTCACATTGAATTCAGAGGAGGGAACTGGTCGCCAAACCGGTAAAACCCGACTGGTCTCTTGTCGGAGGAGTCAACCACCGACTATCAGGGAAAAAAAATAATAAATTAACATATTTAGTCCCGCGTATCTTCCTCCGCGTGCCCTATAGTTCTCTCTCTCCCGCCAAATCCTCGCCTCGCCCCTTAGCTGCTCGCGCCCTTGAACTTGTTGACGACCTTCTTCTCCTTCACGCGGCGGTTCTGGAACCAGATGGTCACCTGCCGCTCCGTGAGATTGGTCTGCGCGGAGATGCGTCGCCGTTTGTCCTTTGTGATGAACTTGTTGGCCGCGTACTCGCGCTCGAGCTCCCGTAGCTGCACCTTGGTGTAGGGCACGCGCTTCTTCCGGCCTCTGCGGATGTTGCCGTCGCCACCGGGCCCACCGGGATCTGCCGACACGTGAACACACACACGGACACACACAGGGTTTAGGATTAGGAGCGCGCGCACACACACACACACACACACACACACACACACACACACACACACACACACACACACACACACACACACACACAGAGAGAGAGAGAGAGATAGAGCTATAGGCCTACTGATAGCGAACAAACTTGAGCAGGAGCTGCAGATGTACATGATGCAAATCGTGTTTTAGTTGTACGTGGTCCAGTGGTGTAGTCTACGTAGAACGCGGGTATACGGAGTATACCCACTGCTAAATTTCTGGGATTTCAGTATACCCACTTAAAATTGATTCATCCATTATTTTGAATGGCACAAATATATACAGCATAC
>NC_085861.1:1610027-1632527 GCF_034702125.1 Engraulis encrasicolus | reverse complement strand
TAATACTTCTCTAATACTATTAGGCCTATTACTAATGTTACTAATATAGCCTACTGCTACCTACTAGCACCTGATTATTTTGTCTAGAAGAGTGAACTCGTTGGACATTTTCAGATATGAAGAGCGGCGTTACAAAATATGTCCATTTTGGAACAAATGCCAAATGCAAGTTATACAGGTTTAAAGAAAGTATGTTCTCAAAATATTTGAAAGGCAAGAATTCACACACGATAGAATGTCTGAACAGTCATTTAAAATAATAAAATGCAAACGTCAAATTGGCGGATACGTCTTTTTTTGCAACGAAACCCTTCATATAGGCTACAGTTTAAAAATATATATCGCTGCGCAATAGAATAGAATATTATTCTCTTAATGTGTGTGCACGTGTGTGGGCTTTCGCTCTTATCTGTGAGGGATGTCATATTATACAGGTCTACACTATAGGCCTATTACTGCGTTGTTATCAGAATATTATAATTATTCCCTGAAAAGAATTCATGAAAATCCCCCGTTTTTAATTCTTATTAACGTTAATTCAGTTGGTTGGTGAAGTCTTGGGTTGGACTACGCGGGAACTTGGTAAGGTGCCCAAAGTTGAAGTTGTCAACTGTTAGTCAGTGGTCTGCTGAGGCGTTAACTAGCCTACTGCATATTGAATAATAGGCCTACCTAATAACATTATTAATAACTATACTACACTAGGTGTTTTAACTAGCCTACGGCACACTGCCTATAATACTATTATACTAGGCTAATACTATTTCTAGTCTACCACTACATTGTCTATGTGTTTTTTACTAGCTGCACACTGCCTTAGGAGGTGAACTACAGCCTGAGGCAGAGCTAGCAACTAGGCAGCCTGCATTAGGCCTTCAGGAGTGCTGTAGCAAGTAGGCCTTGTAGGAGTGTTCGTCGAGTGTATTGTTGTATAATTTCCAAACACGAACAAGCATTGTGCGGGATGAATGCGGTGGTGAGAGTATTGGGCCTGTGGTACTGTGTACACCATCAGCGTTGGATTTGACCATCAGAAAACATCCTAATTCAGAGGCAAACCTTCAAGAATAACAATAAGGTAGCCTCTTTAAAAAATATTTAGCCTTCAGAGAGAGAGAGCGAGAGAGAGAGCGAGAGAGAGAGAGAGAGAGAGAGAGAGAGAGAGAGAGAGAGAGAGAGAGAGAGAGCGCTTTGGTGGCCAACGGGAAGACTCCGCGGTGCCGAAGGAGAGCAGAGCGGCCAGGCAGGTCGCGCGTGTCCTGGTGTCTGGAGCTCGAGCTGCTCGCCTCCCGCCGAGTGCCAGGAAGTGTCTCGAGAGCAGCGGAAGTCTTCACTTCACTTCACAGCGCAGGCCTGGCTCGCGGGCCGCGCTAATTATGCCCTTGCACACAGACGCTTCCGTCGCGCGCTTATATTTAGAATGTTTTCGGCTGCTAACGAGGCCTCCACTGCCACCGGGGCCGCGCGGAGCTCCAGAAGAGACAGCACGAGCTGCACACAGAAGCAGCCGCGAGGACCCGTCCCCATCTCACCTGTGTGTGTGTGTGTGTGTGTGTGTGTGTGTGTGTGTGTGTGTGTGTGTGTGTGTGTGTGTGTGTGTGTGTGTGTGTGTGTGTGTGTGTGTGTGCTCTGTCGTATGTCTGAGTTGTGTGGTGAGATTGATATGAGTTGTGTCTTTCATCACCCAGCTCTCTCCACGTGCACTCTTCACAGTCCTCGCGCCAGCCCTCGACAGACTCTCTCCGCCAGCGCGAGGCATAATACTTGGAGAGGACAAACTTAAGTTGTAGTTTTCTTTTCACATCCGCTACTGAATGTAAAACAGTTTAACACGAAGGAGATGATTTGAGTGCAACTGTTCAGGTAGGCCGACTGCAGTCCTTAAAGTAGAGGGGACGAGGAGAGCAGAGGAGGAAGAAGAGAGAGGAGAGGGGGAGAGAGAGAGGAGTGGATAGAGAAATGAGAGGAGACTAGTAGAGAAGAGATGAGAGAAGAGAGGAAAGAAGAGAGGGGAGAGGAGGAGAGGAGAGGAGAGGACGAGAGAAGAGTGGAGTAGAGAAATGAGAGGAGACTGGAGTAGTGAAGAGAGGAAAGAAGAGAGAGGAGACGAGTGGAGAGGAGAGGAGTCAAGTGAAGAGTACTTCATTGTCAAAAATCTATGCAGGCTTATCAGGGTTAGCACTGAAGTTTTAGATTGCGTTTGACCAGTTTCCAATGTGCAGTTAAACTCAATAAGATATTGGCAATAATCAAAAGAGTGGAATGGAGAGGAGTTGAGAAGAGAGGAGAGGAGTAGAGAAGAGAGGAGAGACAAGTGGAGTAGAGAAGAGAGGAGAAAAGTGGAGAAGAGAGAATAAGACTGGAATAGAAAAGAGAGGGGAGAAGTGTGAAATGGAGACGAGAAGAGAGAGAACGGGCGTGATGTCCGCTGATACATGTGTACAAAGTAAAGAGAGATGGAACAGTAGTGAGGTGAGATGGAGTCAAGATGGACACGCGGATGCATGACAGATAATCCTGCAGACAACTCCATCGAGCACCACACACACACACACACACACACACACATTGCTGAAGTGAGAGCCGTGTTTGTGTAGCTTGTGTACTACTCTAAAAGATCATTGCAAAGCTCATTGCGCATTATTAAAATCACCCGTGTGAATCATCATGGACATCGAAGTTTCAGATGTTAAGTGTTTCAGGTGCCGCTGCCTTGCACAACACTGGGCGCTTTGCTCAATTTGCGTCTTTTGCCTACATTATCCTATACATTATGTAATACTTTTCTGATTACATTTGTAAATAGCCGACGTCGTTTATTCGAAGCGAATAGGGAATTAGTCTGCCTATTATTACCCTACTATATTACTAGCCTATGTGTAATGTTATTACACTACGATAGCTTATTGCTATTGCATTGCTATGCTGTTATGTAGCTATTGGACGCCTACAGTGTCCCGCATGGATACGCACTTAAACTAATTGTAAAATTGGTGTATTTAACCCTTGTAATGTGTTCGGGTCTTTTTCACCAGTTGTCATAATTAGCCTATAACAATAATAATTTAATAATTATTCCACATTGTGATTCACTGACCACTCGAGTTTGGATTGAGGTTACTCATTTTCTTCACTCTCTCCTTGCTTCTCTATATCTCTCCCCCCAAAAACATAGGCCTATACACAGACATTCACAAGCAGGATGAAGGGAACAGGACCTATCCTTTTTGTCTTTTATTTTTTTCCTATATAAAAGCCCGGGTCAAAAAAGACCCAAACGCCTTGTAACAAAATCACGAACACTTTAAAAGGGTTAAGCTTCGTATAGGCCTATTAAAGCGTATTACAATGTAGGTGTCTGTATCACGTTATTGATAGACTATTGTTCGTTATATTATTAGCATCGGTATATAATTAGCGTCTAGTAGCAAATAGGCCTATGCCATTTGTAAATAAACAGATAAATAAAGAGCGCTTGCTCACACTCATGTCCAACAAATGCGCGTCTCCGTCAAGCAGTCACCATGTGTGTCAGTTCAGTTGAGTAAATTATTTGAAATAGAAAGGGATATTTTGACAATTTTAATTTAATACGGGCCTCTTGACAATATGGCAATGGTAGGCCTACGGTGTTTAATCAGAAGTAAACTATCCCCAACCATATAATACTTCCACTATTTTACGCACATTTTACGCACACTAGCCTACGGGATTTCTTAACACTAACACATATTTCTCGACGAGAAGTCTCATTTTGGTGGAGTGTCTATTTGGCATTTTGTGTGAGAACTATAGCCGAATTTGTGCGCCCTGTTTTTGAGGAAGCAAATGTGAAAAATGGGTGTAGCAATAATAAAATAGTAAGAGATGCCGTTTGGAGACGAGTCCGCGGGCCTAATAAATAATTATTAAATATTAAATCAATTTCAGGAGCCCCTATCACAAAGCGCGCGCGCTGA
This sequence comes from Engraulis encrasicolus, assembly GCF_034702125.1. NCBI lineage: Eukaryota > Metazoa > Chordata > Actinopteri > Clupeiformes > Engraulidae > Engraulis > Engraulis encrasicolus. The sequence goes on along the minus strand of NC_085861.1, from coordinate 1,628,568 downwards.
ATTGTGTTGTCGCACTGTTTTAAATATCAGGTGGTCGCTGCACATCGTTATCAAAATATAATCGTTATATTGCGTAGTTAGTTAACTGTAGGCCTACATAAATATAATTGTTATATAGCCTAGCCTAGCGTAGTTACTAAACTGTTAAATAGGTGTTAAATAGAGGAGGCCTCCGTCTACAGTCGCCCATGTTTTGAAAAAAGCACTATTTCTCAATAAAAGTAACAAATAATTACACTCATTGTTAGTTATGGTTATTTCGTTATTGCCCTGGCCTGCATGGGCGGAGTTGGTGTTTGTCATTACTTGGAGATATGTAGAACTCACTATGCAGATTCCTCAGATGAAACGAATCAATTATGGCGCCATGTTGCGGTTTTACGCATGGAATGACTTAAAGTAGAGGCGTCATTTTCACCTATTCTCCTTTCATCAATCTTTTCTTTCTTTCTTTCTTTCTTTCTTTCTTTCTTTCTTTCTTTCTTTCTTTCTTTCTTTCTTTCTTTCTTTCTTTCTTTCTTTCTTTCTGTCTCGAACGCTAGAGAGGATACCCATCTGCGGCAACACATTTTAAATACATTTACACAAAGGCCAAAATTTATTTTCAATTAGAACGAATAGGCTAATTCAGTGACGCTAAGAAAACAACAGACACAAGAGCAGTCAACAGCCAGCCCAATACTTCACTGATTTTTTTTTACATTTTATTTTATTTTATTTTATTTTATTTTATTTTATTTCTCCTATTTTACTAGGCAATTATATTCAAAGTTAGCCCCGTGAGAGTGGATAACTGTCCTCTCTTCTATCTCCCACTCAACTGGTCAAACAGCCGGATATACGGACAGTAACTGTAGCATCACACACACACACACACACACACACACACACACACACACACACACACACACACACACACACAGCAGCAGCAATGCATTTGTGGTAATGTCGGTGTGGGTGAGAAGGCGTTGAGTGGCGCGCGCATAACCGCCATAATATAGTGGCATTTTAGTGACGGCCTCGTGTGCCAAAGTCCAGTAATATGTCATATATTATGATGTCTCTCTCTCTCTCTCTCTCTCTCTCTCTCTCTCTCTCTCTCTCTCTCTCTCTCTCTCTCATATATTATAATATTCACTGCGGTTAGCTGTCGCGTGTCGCCTTCAGCAGAGCAAAGTCCCGCGCAGACAACATCAGGTCCACTCATCACACTCAGCGCGAGGCACCTGCGGCTTACATCAGGAGGCAAGGAGATTTTTTTTCATCGTTTATTTTGACATTTTCATCATCTTCATTTGGGTTGTGGTCATGTTTTACTGAAATATAAAACTCTGTATAACATCCCATTGTCCTCTCCGCGCCGGACATGCGGGAAACACAGTGGTAGGCTACAGTGATTTGGTGTTGTGTGGATCTCGAAGGATTCACTGAAGACCGTGGAAAAAGGGCTCGTGCTGGGCTAGTGTTTGTTTGCCTCTCTTCTCTCCTGTGTGTGTGTGTGTGTGCCTCTCTTCTCTTCTCCTCGAGACAGACAGTCGGTCAAGTCCTCGCGCTCGTCTCAAGGCCTCGAGACTTCTCCAGCCGCAATAAAAGTGTTTACGCCACCACGCCCACACTCGCAAGGCACTTATCTCAAGGTCAGAGCAATCACACACACACACACACACACACACACACACACACACACACACACACACACACACACACACACACACACACACACACACACACACACACAGTTCAGGTCAGAACAATTCGCTGCCATTGCGGAAACGACACGGTGACCTTAAGCAGAAAAAAAACTCAGAACACGCGCACACTTCCCTTCTGTTGGCTATAGCTGACACACACACACACACACACACACACACACACACACACACACACACACACACACACACACACACACACACACACACACACACACACACACACAGGGCCAGTGGATGTCAATGTGAAATAATAATAATTCATTGTTTGTCTACCATTTTTGTAAAACTGAAAATGGGTCCAAAAGACCTGAACACACCTAAATGGGTGTGAAAAACACTCTACGAATCTATTCACAGTAGCAGAGACAGTTAAATGGTTCTCTTTTCTCTCTACTCTCGAGAGTCAGATAGCTTTAGGCCAGGGGTGGGGAACCTTTTTAATTAGAGGGGCCACTTCAAATTCATCCGAGGGCCGTAAAAGTCCTCCGAGGGCCGTACTATGAACACCAACCAGGATTTCAGGATTTTAGATTCAGAAACTCTGGTGGGCCCTGAAGGTATTCCAAGTGGGCCTTGAAATCATTTTCCAAAAATAATAATCATATTTTGGTGTGTGTTGCTGTTGATTTATTTGAGTTTTATTCTTAATTGGGTCAGTGGTGGGCCCCGAACATCTTTGACAATTTCAAGTGGGCCCCAAGTTGGAAAAGGTTGGGAAACACTGCTCTAGACAACACGGTCTGAAGCCTGTGGACAGAACAAAAGATCTCAGGTCTGTGCTGATCTGGAGGAGGGAGAACGTCCCCAGCAGGCTATGGGCTACAGGGCTTGACAAATGCTGGTGAAACTTGGCTGTGGCTAGTAATACTTTCAGAGTCACTAGCCAATTTGGCTGGCAGTTTATTCCTTGGTAACATACGCATCATAGCCTTTATGCTGCCGTTTGCCCATTGTGTATCAAATGTTTGTATTTAAGTTCAAGAAAAAGCTCAGTAACTCCGTTTCTATTTGCTTGATATACTTCCATGTAGAAAGGTATACACTCATCTTGCTTAAGCACCTCATCTTCTGAGGTTAAACGTGCATGTATCATGATAAAGGGGGAAAAAAAACAATAGAAAATCAGTGGCTAGTGGAATACCTGAATGGCTAGTGACACAGGAAAACCATTAGCCACAGTGGCCGGTGGGTGAAAAAGTTAATATCAAGCCCTGATGGGCTAGCGTAGCGACAGGCAGACAGGAAGATGTTTAAAGCGTTAAAGCACACCACACCAGGGTTACTAGGGTTGCCAGGGTTACTGGGGTTGCCAGGGTTACTGGGGTTGGGTGCCGTTGGCGTGGGGTTTGGTTACTAGGGGACTTTAGGGCCACGAGACACGTTTTACAGGCTGGTTTAGGTTTGGACGCCAGTTAGCGTAAGATGTGGTTTTGTATAGAAGTGAATGGACCAGCGACATGGGGGAAGCACAGTAGCCTGTCTAGTCAATTAAATTAGCCAGAAAACTCATTAGATGTTGGCAAGTAGGCCTAGATTATATTATTTCTAAAATGCACTTAAATAAACTTAACTTGGGCCAATATCCTATGTCACAGACATGTCGGCCTAGCCAAACATCTGAGATTAAAAAAACAAACTAGGCTGCACTGAAGGGAGTAGGACTATGCAACAACAATAACAACAACAACAACAACAACAACAACAACAACAACAACAAAATGCTAAGAAATATACAAATAATAATTAGGCCTAGGTAGGCCTATTATTTTAAAGAAGCCGTCAGTTTTATTGGCAAATACTTCATACACTGGAATTGAATTCTTCACATCCAAGGAACTAGGCTAAAATGTTTCTCTCTTTGATTGTTATTATCATCATCATCATCATCATCATCATCATTATGTAGGCCGGTAATAATATTTCAGAGTTTAAAATGTGATCAGGCTAATTGCTGCACTGTGATGACTGTATGATTACTCATTTGTAATTGTGTTCATATTAACTACGCTACTTCCATTTCTTACAGGCCTAAGAATGTAGGCTATAGGCTTATAGCCTAATATATAAACTTTATTACAGGCTCAGGGCCCAATAGGCAGACACACAACATATACATAGAAATAAAATGTGCAGGAAAAAGAAGAAATAATAATAATAAAAATAAAAAAAACAGCAATGATGCCAAAGCATATACAAACTATGTCATGACGGTCTTAAAAGGCAGCCATACCAATGTTTCCACATATATGATTGGTAACGGACAGAGCTATATCTGGCACTTGTGAGCATCATTATAATGCAGTTTTCAGACTTATCCAAATGGCACATGAACTTAAACATTAGGTTCCTCAGGAGAGCCTGTAAAGTACATAGTCCTGAGTCACAAAATAGTTTACTAGCACTGCAACTCCTGGGCTTTTTCAGCAATATCCTCAGGCAGTCATTATATGCTACTTGGAGTTTACGCATTGTCTCTTTTTTATAGTTGATAATAATGTAGATTAGGCCTATAATAATAATAATAATAATAATAATAATAATAATAATAATAATTATTATTATTATTATTATTATTATTATTATTATTATAATTATAATTATAGGCGACTATTCCTCACAAGATGATATTTCACTAATTTTTCAAGTATAATGTATTTGATTCTTTATGATTAGCAGGACCGAACAGATGGGGTTAACTTCATGTATTGGTTCAGAACGGACACTGAGACTAGTCTCATAATGTTGAGATCATGGTTATGTTGACTAAGTTAATGTGCTGTGAATATTACTGACTTGATCTGATGTGAATATTAGCATACTAAATTAACGTGATGTACATATTACCAAAAGTGATCTTGTCTGAGTTTCAGTCCTATTCTACTGCTTTAAAATAATGAAAGATGAGGAATAAGCAGGCATGTCCAAACTTCAGGCACTTTGTTCACATGAACACATGTTAATAATAAAAATAGGCCTAAATAAATAAATAAAGTATAAGTATCCTGAGTGTTCAGGTCATCTCTGCGTCTAGCTGATGAGAAGTTGGCCAGTTTGTCCTAATCTACGCCAATACGCCATCGTCACACACATGCAGACAGTCAGAAGCACAGGTACACACACACACACACACACACACACACACACACACACACACACACACACACACACACACACACACACACACACTATACACAGCAGGGGTGTCAAACTCGTTTCAGTCCAGGGGCCACGTAGCCTACAGCCCATTTGATCTCAAGTGGGCCGCACCAGTAACGTCATGGCAATATATCGTCACCTTCCTACAATAATCGCCTAAGTCATTTTTTTCCAGGTTTGTCAGGGAACACAAAAACTCCCTCAGAATGGGGGAGGACATGAGTTAGGCGAAAACGTGAACTTGACCAAAAAATGACTTAGGCGATTATTTTAAGAAGGTGACGATATCACACATTTCCTGCTTGATATCGGACTCCCATTGCTAGTCGATCTTCTGGAGGCGGGTGTCAATGTCAAGCCCTGTTCCTGTCACAGTGCAGGGATGTCAAACTCAAATTGACTGAGGGCCAAAATCAAAATCTGGAATGAAGTCGCGTACCGAACTCAACAATTATTTTTACAAATGGACTAAAATTGTGCATGCATGCACTTCATACTCGTAGTTAAATTGTGCATACAGTCTTTCCCATCATATTTGTTAGTTAAAATGTATCTGCACATCCTGTGACACAGCAAATTCCATGTTCAAGTTGTGTTACGCTATACATTAATGGTGTATGTGGGACAACTGTAATACACATTTGAAATGATCTCGCGGGCCAAATAAAATGGTTCCGCGGGCCAAATTTGGCTCCCGGGCCTGAATTTGACATCCCTGCACTAGAGTAGGAGCAGCCCTGAGCTGTAGCCAAAGAGGAACAGAGCAGCCAATGGCATAAACTGGACTCTCATATACGTACACACACACACACACAGCCTCTGCCACACACACACACGCACACAACTGGACTCTCATATACATACGTATATTTTCTTTCCCCCTGGCTGCGCGACCCTGGCTGCGCACAACTCAACCTCCGATTATTGGAAACTGCGGCTGTCGGTCAAAAAATTAGCTCACGCGGTTGGCTGCAGTGTCTTGCCCCTCCTCACAACAACACCGCGTTTAGAGACAAAATCAACCTATGTTTGTATTAGATGGCTCTGGGTAGAATAGTGTGTGTGTGTCTGTGTCTGTGTCTGTGTGTGTGTGTGTGTTGACTCTTTTATTAGATGGCGATAGTGAACTGTCTCTGGGATCCCAGCACAAACTCAATGCCAGTCCAAACTGGACCCTTGTTATAATGGTTCTAATGGTTGTCCATCATTGGTGGGTGGAATAACCCTGCCTGACTCTTACCAGACCCTCATGTAGCCTACTGTATATTCCTGCTCAGCTTCGTGAGCTCACAGTATACTGGGGTCTGGAGGACCTTCGGATCCGATCCCAAACCACAATGCAGAAGAAACTATTAGGATTGCAGGATTATCAGAGATGTGACATACAGTACGGAGTCCCAATTTACACATAGTGGAGAAAGGGAAAACAAGTAAAACGCGACAGTTGCTACAGACAACAATGGCCGCTCAGTCACATGGACTCGTTGTATAGTTTGGAGTTGCACTGGCTACACGTGCGTGTGTGTGTGTGTGTGTGTGTGTGTGTTCCCTCTCGACATTCAAGAAGCTGGTGAAGACTCATCTCTGAGGTCAGTTTCCCTTTGTAACAAAACTAACTGGACTCTGTTGCACACTGACTTTATTACGCTGCCTGCGGTCCACTTGATTTGTAACAGTTTACATTTACTATATCTATTTATATATGAAGAGCTCTTTTCCAAAACGCTATATCCACCATTTTTGTGCTATATCACACATCTATGTGTGAATTCTTGCCATTCAAATATTTTGAGAACATACTTTAAAACCTCTATTAAAATGCATTTTGCAATGCATTTCAATGGAACGCTCAATACAAAAATGTAAATTTCCCAACTTTCTATAAAATGGATATATCTCATTTTGGAAAAGAGCTCTTCATATGAATTACTTTTTACTGTATTCTGTTGCACTGACTTTTACGCAGCCTGCGGTCCACTTCATTCATTACTGTTTGCTCCAGTCATTTACTGTATATAATTTCATATGAATTGCAATTATACACAACATGATGTTATTATTGTACTTGCAATTGATAAATGCGATTGGAAAACAACAGCCATGATGGCGTTAAGTAGTTGTGTCTGGTATCCAAACGGATAGTTATCAGCTGTGAAGGCATACTGTACAGCACACACGACAGACAGACAGACAGACAGACAGACAGACACACAGACAGACACACACACACAAAGGAAAAGATAAGATGTCAAGACAAGGGGGCAGGGCTACAGGAGAGAGAGAAAGTGTGTGTGTGTGTGTGTGTGTGTGTGTGTGTGTGTGTGGTGGTGGTTACGAACACAGACTGTAGATCAGATGGTTGCAGGTTCAATCCCCACCATTACTGCTCCCTTCCCCCATGGGTGAAGTGCCTTCAACAAGTCACCCAACCCCATACTGCTCTGTAACCAATACCCTGTATCTAAATAACTGGAAGTCACTTTGGATAGAAGCGCCAGCTAAGTGTAATGGAATGTGTGTGTGTGTGTGTGTGTGTGTGAGAGTGTGTGAGAGAGAGAGAGAGCGAGAGAGAGCGAGAGAGAGAGAGAGAGAGAGAGAGAGAGAGAGAGAGAGAGAGAGAGAGAGAGGAGCTTCTAAGGTGTGTGTGTGTGTGTGTGTGTGTGTGTGTGTGTGTGTTTGGAAAATTGGATCGGCTTTAGGAGTGTGTCTTGGGCTTGGTGTGTGTGTGTGTGCGTGCGGTGTGTGTGTGTGTGTGTGTGTGTGTGTGTGTCGTGTTTAGAGTAGTAGGAAGATAAGAGGAGTCAGCGTCTAATGGGTGGTGGGTGGAGAGGGGGGGTGTGGGTGGAGAGAGCCTGTTGGGGTGTGTGTGTGTGCGAGAGAGTGAGTGTGTGTGCGGGCATGCGTGGGTTTGTGTGCGTGCGAGTCAGTGCGTGTGTGTTAGAGAGAACAAATCAGGTTCCGAGTGTGCTTGTGTTCGAGAAGATTCTTAAGTGTGTGTGTGTGTGTCGTGTGTGTGTGAGGCTTGGAGGAGTGCATGAGTCAGAGGTTGAGTGGAGTGTGCGTACGTCTTTAAGGTGTGTGTGTGTGTGTGTGTGAGAGAGAGAGAGAGAGAGAGAGAGAGAGAGAGAGAGTCAGTCTATATGGACTGTGTGTGTGAGGATCTGAAGAGTGTGTGTGAGTGGCTCTGAAGTGTGTGTGTGTGTGTGTGTGTGTGTGTGTGTGTGTGTGTGTGTGTGTGTGAGGAGTTTCCATCTAATGGACTTTTTATGGCTGTAGCTTTTCATCATGTGACCCCTGCAGCCCTCTGACACACACACACACACACACACACACACACACACACACACACACACACACACACACGTCTGCCCCTCTTAACCAAACACGCACAGGCAGGGAGAAAGACAGACCCACCGCTTGTGTTTGGGAGGTTTATGCCCCATTTCTTCACTGACTGACACACACACACATACACATACACAAAAAAGTAGTCAACTCCCCCTAGCGAACAAGCAACCTGGTTCACACAAGTCACTGAATTCTTCCCTTGCTGTTGTCAACACACACACACACACACACACGCACACCCACACCGTTTTGATCAGTCCATTAGACCCCAGTCAAAGGCGTAATCCCATTTCTAATGTCTACCCCTACCCCTGCGCCATCCCCTTCCCCTCCCCCTTCGCCATCCCCTACCCCTACCCCTCCCCCTCCCCCTTCGCCTCCCCCTTTCCTTTGGAACCTCAACCCTTCTAAGGCAGCAGTGAGGGCTTGAGGGGACGCAACCGCTACCAATTGAGACAGCCCTTCAACAATCACCGAATCACACTCCTCGCATTCCAAAGCATCTCTACGGTTAAACCAGCTAATATTGGTAGTAATTACTCAGGTTAGAATGAAAAAAAAAGAATTATTTAAAGTAGCCAATGTTTTTTTTGTAGAAAATGGCCAATAGATATTGGGATAATGTTAAACAATGCTTTATACTACAGTTATCACAAATTTCAAGTGATACGGCTAGATTTTAGCTAGGGACATGGGACCCCATTTCCTAGCTGGTGAAAGTAGTTTAGAAGTGTAGATGCTAGTGCAAGGCTAGCGCAAGGGAACAGGTTTATTGTAGCCTGTCATTAAACGTTAGTACAAAAAGAAGCAGACGAAAATTAATTAAATGTGCTAGACTGTCGATATGAATGTCGATTGAATGATTTAATTGATAAACTGACTTTGGATTAATATCTGAATAGCAGCCGTAGTGGAATTTCGGTTTTACAGCTTGGTGGCGTTACGCCTTTCAGGATTTTTGATACTTGAAGACCAGCTGTGGTAGATCCTATGTACTCCACCCTAGCGACCAGCTGTGGTAGATCCTATGTACTCCACCCTAGCCTGGCGACGCCATCCTACCGCTATGTACTACTCCCCAAGATTTTGGCTCCGCACATAGTCTGGCGAAACCCTCCTAGCTCGGTTCGCTCACTGTTTAGTCAATAAGCAAACAGTTGAGAGTGGTGACAGAACTCACCCGCGAAGTCCGTTACTGATTGGTTAAGGTGACACATTTGCTTTGTTATTTGTATGCTTTTGCGACACTATATGTTACAGTCATGCTAATAAAGCACACTATGAGAGTTAAAGAAACACTATGCAACTTTTTCATAGTCATGAAATGGCTTGGTACTCAAGGTTTTGCTTGACTGACCCGTTATGGGGGAAATGGCAATATTTCCATCACCGCCTAGTGCTCCTGCTCCGAAACAGCACTTGCAGTTTTGCCTGGCGGCGCCGCGCCTTTTGTTGTTGTGCAATTTGTGGCCGCTAGGGGCGTCTAGATTTCTATGCTGTATGAGCGGAGCGAGACCTATTCCTTCGTTTGCTGACTAAGCAGCAGCGGCTTGCTGAAAGCTGGCTACTGGCTACTGGCTACTGGCTAGCTGATTGTAAAATATCACGCTGGCATGCAGTGAAAACAACGAATGGGACTGCAAATAAATCACGAGATAATTGAGATGAAAGGTTTGGACAGGCAAATAAATCGCTTGTGTGAACATTGGAAAAGGGCTTCAAACCGGAGAGAGCCGAACGCCAAAAGATGGGGATTTTATCATTCATTCACTACACTGGGATTTATGCATTAGCATTCTCAAAACCCACGCCACCTCGTTTAGTTTACAAAGATACACAAATGTATACGAGTTGAAATCTGATGTCGCACATTTTATTTGATGTCAAAGGACACAATCAGTCGAGCGAACCTAAAAATATGTTGCCGATCAAGAGAAGACAAAACATGAACTCTAGTCGGCTTTATGGATAAATGTCCACTTTCACTTTCAACACCACACAAGATAAAAACGCGGCTTGTCTCCTCGACTTCAAAATCTTTATTATGACAACAAAATAGGCCTAGCCGTTTGTTTCCTCGTTCTTCTAATGTAGGCTACAGGTACTATATAGTTACTGGAAATGTGAAATAAAGACGGGGATATCTGCCGAGAACAAGTGGATCAAATAATATCCATCTGAGGGAAGTGCAAACATGATTGCAGTTGTGTGAAGTGAATTACGAAGCAGCCAACTCATAAGCAAGGGGGGGGGATCGCACATATGATAAAGCCCCTTAGAAGTGGAGAGAACTGAATGCAAGGAAGGGAATCTGGCTAATTACAGAAGACGACGAAATTTAATTCGCACATAATCTCGAAGCCAATGTCTGTCTAATTTAGTTCAATGCACATTTTCGGCAGAACCACTAGAGGCCGCTATAAAGTTGTTTATATCTGTGTGTTTATGTCAAAGTTGCATAGGATATCTTTAATTTGAACTCCAATGAATTAAAATGGCAGAGTAAGATCAGACCATCTCCCACCCTCCATGGAGACAGATTCCTCTTAAGCTTTCGCCAGAGACTGTTAGACGGAGTCAACAGTCGGCTTTCGCCCAGGCTACGGCTGTGGTATTATGCACAATGATTGACCATGTTACGACTTTGTTGGTTTTTAATCCATTGATTGCAAGGCAGTGGAATAAGAGGTGATACCCTGTTGAAGTGAGTTGGTTACATTACAACTGACAATAAAATTCCACTGATGTTGAGAAAATAGTCGCTCAACATGCAACAATTCATCCCATACCAGGTCAGTTTCATTTCAATCTATCTACATCGAGAGTCTGGCATAACAAATGATGCCATTCTTGTGCTTTGTAGATTGGGTATAATACGGTTTTAGTGAGAGGCTACCATCAGTGACCTCTGGAATGACAAGGACTGCTCTGAGTCTGCAAGACTCTGCCTTACTAGGAAATCAGGTCCTATGTCAAAAATCCCAGAGTATCACTTTAAAACGGCAAATTACTGTGAAAATACTTACACTTGTGTGCTTTTTATGGATACCGCCATTTTTTTAAAATGGTGTTCACAATGCATTTGGGGAAATTGCTCGCACCCCTGCGTTTCGAAAGGCTTATAAAGCCTCTGGAAACTCTCAGTTTGAAAGTTAGACAGCATTTCCCCTTACAGGTACCCCTTAACATGACTTGGCACACCCCTACCCATTCACATTAATTGGGACACACAACTTAGGGTGCATTCCAATAGGCAACCATGCGTCCTCCACTTGTGCTTGTGGCCTCGCCCCGCCTCCTGGCCCCTCCTCCGTGGAGAAAACAAATAAGTTTCCTCGCTGTCAGCCTAGCTTAAACATTTTTGGGGGAGTATTCTTCATTCACCATCCAGTTTGCAAATGAGAAAATGACTTTACAATTGAGTTTTTGAGAGATATTGAAATACAATGCTGTTGTGTCAGTGATGTCATCATGACATATTACTTCCTGGTACGAGGCCACAACCACAAGTGGAGGACGCAAGGTCGCATATTGGAACGCACCCCATGGAGTGTGAGGGGTGAAATGGGATGCAGCCCAAATGTTTCGTCTCGTCAGGCCTCATGAGCCGTCCGGAAGGGGTGGAGACTTCGGAACCCCATAGTCGAGTGGGTCATCAGTGGGCGGGACAAAAATGGAAGACAGACAGTTGTAATTGGTCAGCTCTCTTTATTGACAGACTCTTCCCGACTTCCAGACTCTGACATCATTTCCTGTAGAACATTAGTAGGCTAACCGCTAACCGCTAGCAAAGATAAACACAAGTCAAACAAAAGAACAAAAACAAAATAAATCAAATAACAAAAACAATCAAAAGACAAAACTAATGTGTGTGTGTGAGAGTGTGTTTATGACTGTGGAGCTGGCCACCACACTGGGCTGTGTGTGTGTGTGTGTGTGTGTAAAATATGATCCATCTCCACAGTCATGTTGTCGGTGTGGTGCTATATCATCATCATCATCATCATCATCATCTCCATCCTGATTGGCTGACTGAAGGGCACGTGTCATCTCATCTTTAGTGGCTCGGTTCCACACGTTCTAAACTCTAGAACCCAACCAGTGTTCTACTGACCAGAGTTCTAGAACCACAAAACACCCAAGCAGGTTTCTAATGACCAGGGGGATAGTGAGGTTAACCTACAGGAAATGGTAAAGCTGCTAATAGATACACCTGCAGGCATCACTTAGTTAAGAAAATAAAGACTCCAGGCTCTTCTATTAGATGATTTACCACAAGGTCAACTTAACCTGCGTTTACTACGGAACCAGTTCCCGTAACAAATGCTCTGCAGTTCTAATGGTCCAGCATTTTCTTGTGTCCAGAGTTCTGAAGATTAGAATTCTAAAGTTCTAGTTCTACTGGAGTAGAGTTCTACTGGTGTTCTGGTGTCCCGACTTGTTGAGTGTTCTGATGGTTCTAGAGTTCCGCTGGTGTTCTAGAGTTATACTGGTGTTCTAGAGTGTTCCGCTGGTGTTGTGGTGTTCTAGAGTTGTTGAGCGTGGGAACCGGAGGCCGGAGTGCTGCTATACACGGCGGGAACACACAAGTAACATCAACTCCCAACACACACACACACACACACACACACACACACACACACACACACACACACACACACCTAATAACCCCCCCCCCACCACCACATCCCTTTCTATCCCTCTTTTCCCCTCACACACACACACGTCCTTGCTTCCCCATCACGTGCCACACACACACACACACACACACACACACACACACACACACACACACACACACACACACACACACACACACACACACACACACACTCTCTCTCTCTCTGTCCCATGTGGAGATCAGGTCATCTCCACACTCATGTCTGGCAAGCGCATGGTGGTGTGTGTGTGTGTGTGTGTGTGTGTGTGTGTGTGTGTGTGTGTGTGTGTGTGTGTGTATGTGTGTGTTTGTGTGTGTGTATAAGTACGCAAGAGTGTGTGTGTGTGTGTGTACGTACAAGTATGCATGAGTATGTGTGATTGTGTGTGTCTGTATACAAGTTTACACGAGTGTGTGTGTTTGTGTGCGTGTCCAGCGAGGCACAGTGTGGCGTTGGTGAAAAAGGCTTGTGTATGTGTGTGTGTGTGTGTGTAGTTATGTATGTATGTGTGTGTGTGATATTTGTTTGTATGTGTCTACTGTCTGCTTGTGTGTAGTTAAGTGTGTGTGTGATATTTGCTTGTGTGTGTTTATTGTCCGCTGCCTGTCTGCTTGTGTGTGTGTGTGTGTGTGTGTGTGTGTCTACTGTTCGCTGTCTGTCTGCTTGTATGTGTGTGTTTGTCTACTGTCTGCTACCTGACTGTGTGTGTGTGTGTGTCTGTGTGTGTGTCTCCTGTTCGCTGCCTGTCTGCTCGTGTGTGTGTGTGTCTACTGTCTGCTACCTGACTGTGTGTGTGTGTGTGTGTGTGTGTGTGTGTGTGTGTGTGTGTCTAGTGTCCGCTGCCTGTGTGTGTGTGTGTGTAGTTATATGTGTGTGTGTGTGTGTGTCTACTGTCCGCCGCCTGACTGCTGCTTCTCCTCCTCCTCGCGTAGGAACTGGAAGACTGATGAGAAGTCCTTGTTGGCGTATCCACGGCAACACATCATGCGGTACAGCTGGTGAGCTAGCGCCCCCATGGGGACGGGGGTACGAGTGGTGGTGGCCGAGTTCTGGGCAAGACCCAGGTCCTACACACACACACACACACACACACACACACACACACACACACACACACACACACACACACACACACACACACACACACACGAAGGAGATATGTTAGTGTATGTGAGTACGAGTAGTGGTGGCAGAGTTCTGGGCAAGACCAAAGTCCTATACACACACACACACACACACGCACACACACACACACACACACACACACGAAGGAGATATGTTAGTGTATGTAAGTACGAGTAGAGGTGGCAGAGTTCTGGCCAGGACCCAGGTCCTATACAAATAAATATGAATAAATAATATTAATACATTCATACATATGTGTGAGGGTGTGTCTCTCACACGCACGCAGGCACGCAGTAGCCTGAGTATCATCCTCCGTAGTGACCGCGCTAGCTCAATACTTTCGCTTGCTGACCACGGAGTCTGACCCTGCAGCCACCCCCGGCAGTTGGAAATTATCTCACTTAATGAGGGAATTAGCCTTTCGCAAAACCCCTCCCACAAACGGCCGCCAACCAATCCGAGCTCAGCAACGGTAACTAAGGAGTGTAGAACTTGTCGAGGTCCGTCAAAAACCTACGATTTCAGGGAGACATACAACGTGTGCCTATGGCACCGTCAGGGTCCGACACCATCTGAAGATTAATTAGGACCTCATTTTTTCACTTTCCCGAAGCAAAAACCTCAAGCGGACTGATAACAGGGATGGATTAAGCCATGTGAAGGCTATTAGCTCCAGGTGATCATATTTAAAATTAGCAGGCTAACTGTGCAATCGTCTTGTTTGCTAATATAGCCCCCTTCCCCCTTGCATTTAGCTGGCAGAAAACGTACCCTAAACAAATAATCAATGCATCGCTCAGACTTAAGGACAATATTATATGATATTATAGTATTGGATCCACGGCATTATGATTTAAATTTTATTGGGAAACTACTAGTTGCGTTGTTTAATATGCGCCAAATGCACAGCCCACGGAGCAGCCCCCACCCTCTCTCCTTCCCAGTTTGTGTCTGTGTATATGCGTCGAGTGTGACAGCAAAAAAAGTAACACTGAAATGGGGCTGCGCTTGTTCCAACCTTGTTATGAAGATATTAACTGTCAACTAAAACCATTAAAGTGAACAGAAGAGAAACGCCCAGTGTGACTGCCCAAGAGCTGCGCAGTGTCAGTGCCGAAAGCCCGTCAAAGGTCTTGGCAGACGGCAATGTCCCAGTTTACACCAAGCACTATCAAATGTCCTGGTTACAGACATCACATCACATCGCCATCATCAAGTTGTTGTATTTCAGTTGAATATGTAAGAGGGCTTGGGGAGGGGCTTAGACTATCAGCGAGCCTATTGGCTGTTCAAATACTGAACGAATATCTGAATTCCAACTGCCAGGGGTGGCTGCAGGGTCAGACTCCGTGGTCAGCAAGCGAAAGTATTGAGCTAGCGCGGTCACTACGGAGGATGATACTCAGGCTAGGCACGCAGCACACACGCACACACAAGCCAACCGGCCAAATGCTGGTAAAACTTGTCTGTGGCTAGTAATAATTTCAGTATCACTAGCCAATTTGGCAGGTATCTTACAAAGAATTCCTTGGTATTTTCTGTTGTTTGTCTATCAAACTGTTTGCATTTAAGTTCAAGAAAAAGCTCAAGGACTGAATTTCTATTTCTTTGATTTATTTCTTATGTCCGATTAAAGTGGAAATGAAGCACTGACAACTATTATCATTTTTAGGCGGCTTATTTATTTTCATAAACGAATGGATGTTCATTGAACTGCACTTTTAAGTAGTTTTGCTGAAAAATGACATGTTATTACCGAGTTTCGCCACAAGGGCGCAGCCATGTTCGCCGCCTACGTAACGCGAATGGTAGAACTTGGTGGCTAATGTAGCCTTCCATTCACTTAACGTTAGCGTGTGCTAACTACAGCGCTAACTGACTCTAATCGTGGCAGTAAAATTGAAGAAGGACGAGGGGTTCATTTTACATTGTCCCTGGGTTTTCTATGTTATATACCTACTATCAGATGAAAGAGAAATGCCAAGTGTCATTATCACTTTGTGTCAAAAAGCCTTTGCTACGAGCATGGTGGGATAGCTGCAGCCATCCACCCATTGCATCCACCATAGGACAGGAGTCAGGACTGGGGCTGCTCGATCTCATAGGTTTGTAGTGACAGGCCGTCACCAATAACGTCTTTTTCCTGCATTGTTGGACGCTAATCTGAAAGCCCATGTCTTTAAGTTGGCTATGTGGTTCAATTCAGTAATAGAAAATAACTTGCAAAATTGGCGGAAGTTTGGAAAGCTTTGTGAAAGGAAGGGACGCAGCCTGTGTGTGTGGCTATCCCATCCCCTCTCTCGTCTCGCTCTCGGAGTTGGAGGAGCTTTGGGGATTTGAAGTTGATGCCACGGGAAATGACACGTTAAACTATCATGGCCTACATTAAGTTATGGCATGCTTAAAGTAGCTGCATCTATTGTAGTAAATTATTATGTTAATGAAGTCGCGGATGCATCCTCAAACTAGCTGGAATAGCGTTGTTGCCTTGGATTATTGTTGACTGGATAACACCGATAAACGTGGGCACGGAGATGTCAAAGTAGCCTAATTCAGGTGCTTGGAAAATGTTGGCGAAATCATCGGAAGATGAAGGTAGGGAACTGCAACATTGCACGACATCGCACGATTATGAATAGTGATCATGTTGGCTCATACCAAAATGTGTTAGCGACTTGTCACCTTAGCAAAAAAAAGCTGCTTGTTTACCTGTGGTTCATGTGATGGGATGTCTTGTCTGCCTTCATGCCTCATATTTGTTCTGTCCCACCCAAACACGTATTCTTGCTTCATTTGGGTTAAGCAAATAAGCTCATAATCAGCCACGCAAGTCCCAAATGTTTAATTCACTACTATCATAACAGCATTAGAATAGGAGACTACCATTCGCGTGACGTCACCCGCTGTTGGCTGGAAACGTTAACAGAAACGTTACGTGTTTGTGCTTTATTTTTTTATTAACGGCTTAAATTTCAGACTTCAAAAAAATATATATATTTGCTGGCTTATCTTACTGGTGTTATAGACCCCTATATTAGGTCACTGCTTCATTTCCACTTTAAGCAATGCAATCATCCTCTTGCTTTAGCACCTCATCCTCTGAGGTTAGATCGACATCACCATGACACAGGGAAAAAAAACCAATATCACATTTGTGGCTAGAAAAATATCCGAATGGCTAGTGACTCGGGAAAACCACTAGCCACAGTAGCCGGTGAGTAAAAGAGTTAATGTCAAGGTCTTTCACACTCACAGACACACACACACTCTCTCTCTCTCTCCTACCTTGGCCATGAGCATGGTTCCGAAGCCTCCTGCGTAGTTGTTGGCTGATGGGACGCCCTCCATGACACCTGGTACCGGGTTATAGGTGTCACTGGACCAGCACCGACCAGAACTCATATTCAGGATTTTAGACAGCAGCTTAGGGTCCAAACCCAACCTACAGGGACACACACGGACACACGGACACACACACAGACAGACAGACAGACAGACAGACAGACACACACACACACACACAGCGCGCATATGTTACAGCATATGATGAATGAAATGAATTTGCGTTTGTCATTCATGTTGTTCTTAAAGGGCCACTAGGTAGGATGACGTCATTTGCGTGGCGCCCGTGGCATGCCGGTCTCAAAATCTACACCGTAATGACAAAAATGCTGTTCAGATTACCTCGCTGTGAGACTGTTTCATGACGGAATGCCAGAAGTTGATACAAATCTGAATATGGTTTGTAAAGCGATGTTTCAAATGAAAAAGTGTTCCCCACGACACTCGTTCGGTCTGACGCTGTAAAAAGTTGTTTGTGGGGTTCTCTGACAGCGGACCGTGGAAGCGGCCGCGAGGTCCATCGTTCACTTACTAAAGACTCGCATAAGTGTCGGCTGACTCGGGACCGTGATTAATTAAACTTCTAATCCTACCTGGAGCCCCTTTAAGCTTATTTATACTGTATATTGTCTGTGTTGTCTCATGTTAAATTCCTTTTTATTTAAGCCTTCCTTTTAGCGCTTTGGTCAGCTGCCTTTGTTGTTTTAAAAGTGCATTATAGATAAACTTTGACCTGACTTGACCTTACTTGTGTGTGTACCTTATTCCGAGGTTCGTGGTCTCTGAGTGTGTGTGTGTGTGTGTGTGTGTGTGTGTGTGTGTGTGTGTGTGTGTGTGTGTGTGTGTACCTCATTCCGAGGTTCATGGTCTCCGAGGTGCCGATCATCCCGATGGCCAACAGCATGTTGTTGCAGATCTTAGCAGCCTACACACACACACACACACACACACACATTATATACACACACACACACACACACACACACACACACACACACACACACACACACACACACACACACACACACACACACATTATATACACATCACACACACACACACACACACATCACACACACACACATTAAATACACTGTTAGGACTAACGTCTAATGTCTAACGTCTGGGTGGGCTCCGCCCCCTTGTGCCTGTGTCTCATCCTGCAGATTGGAGATGGCTGGAGCTGGTTTGCTTTGA
>NC_085861.1:1602527-1605027 GCF_034702125.1 Engraulis encrasicolus | reverse complement strand
GAGAGAGAGAGAGAGAGAGAGAGAGAGAGAGAGAGAGAGAGAGAGAGAGAGAGAGAGAGAGAGAGAGAGAGAGAGAGAAAGAAAGAAAGATGGGGGTGCAATTAAAGTGGCCAAGTCTAGCCCAACATGGAAAATACACGCACACACACACACACACGCACGCACACACACACACACACACACACACACACACACACACACACACACACACACACACACACACACACACAGACACACGCACAGACACACACATGTGACGTCAGAGAGGGTTTGTTGTGGGCAGCGTAACTTTCATTAAAGGGTTTGGCAACACACAGCCAGACGAAAAAGGCAGTGTGTGTGTGCGTGTGCGTCTGTGTGTGTGTGTGTTTGTGGCAATGTGTGTCAGTAGTTTTGTGTGAAAAAGCAAGTTGTTAGTGAATATCTGTTGTGTGTGTGTGTGTGAGAATCAGTGAGCAGTGTGTGTGTGTGTGAGAGAGAGTCAGTGAGCTTGTGTGTGTGTGTGTGTGTGTGTGTGTGTGTGTGTGTGTGTGTGTGTGTGTGTGTGTGTGTGTGTGTGTGTGTGTGTGTCAGTGTGTGTGTGTGAGGGATGGCGACAGCAAGTGTTCTGCTCTGACCACCACAGAAACAGTAGCAGCTGTGGAGACATGGGAGACAGTGTGTGTGTGTGTGTGTGTGTGTGTCTCGACGTGGTGTATGCTGTGGTGTGTTGATGTGTGTGTGTGTGTGTGTGTGTGTGTGTGTGTGTGTGTGTGTCTCGACGTGGTGTATGCTGTGGTGTGTTGATGTGTGTGTGTGTGTGTGTGTGTGTGTGTGTGTGTGTGTGTGTGTGTGTGTCGACGTGGTGTATGTTGTGGTGTGTATGCGCGCGTGTGTGTGCGTCAGTGTGTGTGTGTTGTGTCTCTATGTGGTGTGTGTGAATGTGTGTGTCTTTTGATGTGTGTGTGTGTGTGTGTGTGTGTGTGTGTGTGTCGACGTGTTGTGGTGTGTGTGTGTGTGTGTGTGTGTGTGTGTGTGTGTGTGTGTGTGTCGATGTGTTGTGGTGTGTGTGTGTGTGGCCAGACGGGTGACGCAGGAGTGTGTGTGTGAGCGGCGACACTCAGACGGGAAGCAGAGAGGGACAAATTAAGATGCCGGCAACCACACACACACAGCATCGTGACAATTAAGACAGTCACTCAAGTCTCTCTCTCTCTCTCACACACACACACACACACACACACACACACACACACACACACACACACACACACACACACACACACACACACACACACACACACACACACACACACACACACACACGCCTAAATGGAGACATGCGTCAACAACAAACACACACATCTGCAGTGTACACAGGAATCAAGTCATCCGTCACTCACATTTGCCAAACACACACACAGACACACACAGACACACACACACAGACACACAGACACACACTCACACACAGACACAGGGCCCATGTGTGTCCACATGTGTATCTTGTCCAGTAGACATGTGCTGAGCAGATACAGGGTTAGCGGTTTAGAGGTTAGCCACGTTAGCATGTTTCAGGAAATGTTCATTCACTTATGACACGCAATGAACACGGCAACTCAACTCAATAGAGTTAGACACTTATGAATAGAACTGCAATGAACACGGCAACTCAACTCAATAGAGTTAGACAATTATGTATAGAACTGCAATGAACACGGCAACTCAACTCAATAGAGTTAGACAATTATGTATAGAACTGCAATGAACATGGCAACTCAACTCAATAGAGTTAGACCCTTATGACACGTCTAAAACTGCAATGAACACGGCAACTCAACCCAACCCAACCCAATAGAGTTAGACACTTATGTATAGAACTGCAATGAACACGGCAACTCAACCCAATAGAGTTAGACACTTATGTATAGAACTGCAATGAACACGGCAACTCAACCCAATACAGTTAGACAATTATGATTCTTATGAGACGCAATGAACATGGCATTAAATTAAATTTTGAATTCATCATAATTCATATTCTGAAGGTTGTTGTATTCCAGGCTGTTTGTGTAATTTGTAGAGCCAGAAAAGAGCTTCCAAACAACACCACAGACATCTTTCTGTGACTTACACTGACTGATATAATCAAGGCTGAATGCATAGTGTCCTACCCTCACATGTAAACCTTTCCTAGTCTGTTTCTCCCTTAAAATTGGTGTCAGATTCACACAAATGCATTTCTGGGGTGCTATCTTGCTACTAAAAAGGCACACCAAGTATGATTGAAATCTGTGTCGGTCAAATCCCAAAGTGTCTGATTTCACGTGAAATGACCCTTATGACACGTCTAGAACTGCAATGAGCATAGCAACTCAACTCAATAGAGTTAGACACTTATGATACGTCTAGAACTGCAATGAACACAGCAACTCAACTCAACTCAATAGAGTTAGACTGACACTTATGAAACGTATAGAACTGCAATGAACACGGCAACTCAACTCAACTCAATAGAGTT
>NC_085861.1:1590027-1595027 GCF_034702125.1 Engraulis encrasicolus | reverse complement strand
TGTGTGTGTTTGTGTATAAGTGTGTGTGTGTGTATATAAGTGTGTGTGTTTGTGTATAAGTGTGTGTGTGTGTGTATAAGTGTGTGTGTACCTCCAAATACGGGTGCGTCCATCTTGTGTGTGTGTGTGTGTGTGTGTGTGTGTGTGTGTGTGTGTGTATAAGTGTGTATAGGGGTGTGTGTGTGTGTGTGTGTATACGTGTGTGTGTACCTCCAGATACTGGTGCGTCCATGAAGAGCGCTCCCGTCTTGTGTGTGTGTGTATAAGTGTGTGTGTGTGTGTGTGTGTGTGTACCTCCAGATACTGGTGCGTCCATGAAGAGCGCTCCCGTCTTGTGTGTGTGTGTATAAGTGTGTGTGTGTGTGTGTGTGTGTGTGTGTATATAAGTGTGTGTGTACCTCCAGATACTGGTGCGTCCATGAAGAGCGCTCCCGTCTTGTCAGCTGCTGCTGCCATCTCCTTGGAAACGGCCGGATCGATGGTGGACGAGTCGATTAGTAAGGTACCCGACTTAACCTTCCTACACACACACACACACACACACACACACACACACACACACACACACACACACACACACACACACACACACACACACACACACACACACACACACACACACACACTTATTACTAACAGCCACCACACTTCCTATTGGCGCCCTTACACAGAATTGGGCTGCTCTTCCCCTATAGGGTCGTACACACACGTCGCTACTAGTTACTCACTCAGCGAATGAACTCAATAGAATGTCAATATGTTCCAGCGAGACTAGCAGGCGAGTACTGTACAAGCGATGCGATGTGGGCGGATGAAAATATTTTAACTTCGAGAGAGGCGAGTAAGCAAGTAACCAATTGGAATGCAGAGTTTGGTACTTCTCGCCTGTTCATTGGCAGTTAAAGCCGTGGCAAAGAGGTTGGATATATAATAAGAGGGATCGAAACACGCCCACTCAATGCAAAAGCGTGTGCTCAAAATTTGGTCTCCTAAGGGGGCGTTGTCCCTCCTTCTTCTTCTCTTTCCGTGGTGTTTGCACAAGACGTGCGCTACCGCCATCTACAGCGCTAAGGGGACTCCATTTATTCTCTACCTCAAGACTCCGAAGGTCTCCTAATCGAAGGTCTCCTAAAGGGGCGTTCACCCGACGTAAAGTGGATACCGGAAAAGAACCCGCCTGCTTTATCTCACTCTCATATACGATTCTCTGGCTGTGGGGACTTTCAGCGAACGTTCCATGAAAGAGTGGCGAGTAGGCGAGCAAGCGAAAAGCTAGCTTTGTGTGTGTACGCCGCTTAAGATGCGTTCTGGCCGACAGAAAAGCGTGCCAGAGCCTGTTCCTGCAGCTAATCTTGAATGGACAAGACAATGACTTCCACATCTTTCCACGCGTTCAACGCCGGCGCTGTGATCGCTGCATAAGACCTCTGGAACCCAAAAGTTGTTTGTTGATGTGAACTGAAAGATACTAATGTTTTTTTTTTCTCTCTGCGTGTCATGATGACGTGGACGCCAACAGGTTCATCAAGGTAACAAACAGTCAGGTCAAAAAAATCATCAGTATATGTGTTTGTGTTTTTTTTTTACTTGAGAATGTTTTTCGCTCCCGTACACACCTCAATGGCAGTGTGTGTGTGTGTGTGTGTGTGTGTGTGTGTGTGTGTGTGTGTGTGTGTGTGTGTGTGTGTGTGTGTTTACTTGAGGATGCCGTTGGTTCCTGTGTACACCTCTATCACATTGGGGCTGGATGGCAGCATGGTGTGTGTGTGTGTGTGTGTGTGTGTGTGTGTGTGTGTGTGTGTGTGTGTGTGTGTGTGTGTGTTTACTTGAGGATGCCGTTGGTTCCTGTGTACACCTCTATGACATTAGGGCTGGATGGCAGCATGGTGTGTGTGTGTGTGTGTGTGTGTGTGTGTGTGTGTGTGTGTGTGTGTGTGTGTGTGTTTACTTGAGGATGCCGTTGGTTCCTGTGTACACCTCTATGCCATTAGGGCTGGATGGCAGCATGGTGTGTGTGTGTGTGTGTGTGTGTGTGTGTGTGTGTGTGTGTGTGTGTGTGTGTGTGTGTGTGTGTTTACTTGAGGATGCCGTTGGTTCCTGTGTACACCTCTATGACATTAGGGCTGGATGGCAGCATGGTGTGTGTGTGTGTGTGTGTGTGTGTGTGTGTGTGTGTGTGTGTGTGTGTGTGTGTGTGTTTACTTGAGGATGCCGTTGGTTCCTGTGTACACCTCTATCACATTGGGGCTGGATGGCAGCATGGTGTGTGTGTGTGTGTGTGTGTGTGTGTGTGTGTGTGTGTGTGTGTGTGTGTTTACTTGAGGATGCCGTTGGTTCCTGTGTACACCTCTATCACATTAGGGCTGGATGGTAACATGGTGACGATGCGATCGGCCTTATCAGCCACCTCAGCTGGGGAGTCCAGGATCTACACACACACACACACACACACACACACACACACACACACTTTTAACATATTACACAAACACTAACTAACACACACACACACACACACACTAGGGAAGGGAAGATTCACCGATACGTATCGGAAAATCGATATGACCTGTACGGTACGGTTGCATCGATTTGCAAACGTCTGCATCGGTAAGAAACGCAAATAAAATCGAGATACATCGTATCTTGACTGTCCGCATCGGTACAAACCGTATAATATCTCTTAAAACTTTTTAGAAACTGTCAATTTCAGGATTTGTTCTCGTGCGCAACGCACATCACCTTGCTCTGATTCAGACTGCCTTTCCATCTCTATTGCGAGGAGGCGTGTAAACAAACAGTATTTTCCTTTGAGTCAAAGCGGCGGGTTACCAGCAATGTGGAGCACATTTTCATGTCATATACAGCAAGTTTTCTGGTCATCCGGTTACTTTTTAAATGAAAGTTTCTAGCGACCATCTTCTGCGAGTCTGGAAGACGTGTGGAGAGAGTACTCGCTTCACTATTTGAGTTGATAGGGTAGTCTACCGTGCGGCACAAACAACAAGAGAAAGTTGTCTGCCAACATGTTGCCGTTTCCGAATGACAGCAGCATAAGCATAGTCAGCGCACGAGATTAAAAAAAACAAAAAAAACATAACCGTGTTGGAAAACGTTACAGAGCCTGTGCATTCGTGTTAAGTCCATTGTTCATGCAGTAAAAAAGAAGTGAAGTCGCTAAGTTGGCATCATTGCTTAGGAGCCTGTTAGCTCTCGTGCTGGACACACACAGTCTGATTTGCTGCCCGTGCAGATTGTCCATGAAGTTTAAAAAGTCCCGTTGAAAAGTACACTATTCCAACACTTCGGTCCATTACGCACGTTATTTCCCCCTTCTGATATTAACCCCATTCCCAACATCTACTTACTAAATTGTTCTAATTTGGATCAATTGTAGTTGATAAGTTGTTCAGAGCTTACCTGTAAATGTAGTTAGCCTATTACATGTCCAGGTCAATATTCCAACATGATCAGAAGCTCTGTGGTTTTCCCATTTTTATTTTAAAAAAGAGATATACTGTAATTGGCATGGTATTCAGGTATATTGTATTGTGTATTTTTTCATTTTCTCTGCTCAAAGCAATGTGCCCAAGCCAAAATGAGTTCTCACTGCTCTCTGTATGTTTTCCAGTATAGGCTATTTCAAAAGTAATATGCACAGCCAGGGCCGCTGCTAAGGTTTTGGGGGCCTAGGCATAACTGGTCAGGAGGCCCCCTCATAAGTAAATACTACTACTGCTACTAATAATAATGCTAATTACTGTATTCACAATTACAGTATGTCTGAAAAATGATGGCCCTTTTGATAACTAACAAAAATGTTTTGAAATGTAATGAAATATTTTTTCATGATGTTTTTAGTCAGTCTCAATTTAGGAGGCCACAATTTTGGGGGCAAAGTGGTTGAGGCAGCGCTCTGTTTACTCTGCATTACGGCAGCATTGTGCACAGCCTTTAATATCAATTTCATATTTTAATCTGTTCTCTATCGCATCGCATCGCACCGAATCGCATGACATTATAATTGCATCGCGCCATATCAAACTGGTAGGTAGGAGAATCGTATCGTATCGCATCACCAGTAATTTTATGAATCGTGAATGTATCTTATCGTTGGCATGTGTATCGAGATGCATATCGTATCGCTTTGATGATGAAGATTCCCATCCCTAACACACACACATTACATATATATACACATACATTATACAGGGGAGTCCAGAGCCGACACACACACACACACATTATCATCCATTGTACATCTCTCTCTCTCTCTCTCTCTCTCTCTCTCTCAAGACGTCGGTTGCCATGACGGGGTATCCGTGCCACACACGCACACACGCACGCACACACACACACACACTCTCTCTCTCTCACCTGTGCCCCGAGCTCCTGTATCTCCTTGCATGACTCTGGGAAGACGTCGGTTGCTATGACGGGGTATCCGTGCTTCAGGAGGTTCTTGGCCATCGGGTTTCCCATGTTGCCCAGACCGATGAAGCCCACCGGCGTCTTGGACGCCATGCTGCGCCTGCACACTACACACACACACACACACACACACACACACACACACACACACACACACACACACACACACACACACACACACACACACACACACGTTAATACACACACACACACACACACACACACCGATGAAGCCCACCGGCGTCTTAGACGCCATGCTGCGCCTGCACACTACACTACACACACACACACACACACACACACACACACACACGTTAATACACACACACAGAGACCGATGAAGCCCACCGGCGTCTTAGACGCCATGCTGGGCCTGCACACTACACACACACACACACACACACACACACACACACACACACACACACACACACACACACACACACACTCTAAAGCCTGGCTCAAACTACACGACTATCGCGCCGATTCTCGGCTGAAAACCCCCCTTACGACAATCGCTGGAACGTTACCCCCTTGGACCATCGCAAGCAATTGTCAGGCAAGATTTACTC
>NC_085861.1:1560027-1585027 GCF_034702125.1 Engraulis encrasicolus | reverse complement strand
GTGTGTGTGCGAGAGAGAGATATAGACATAGAGAGATAGACATAGAGAGAAAGTGCGAGACAGACAGACAGACAGACAGACTGAGAGTGAGACAGAGACTGTGAGTGTGCAGAGAGGGAGAGAGCCAGGTGTGCATTTTGACATTTAGCTGTGCCTGCGAGTTGTCTGTTCTGGCAGAGTGACAGCTCTCAGTGACAGATCTGGCTCTGGCCCTGTCAGCTGCTCAATGTTTTGGTGTGTGTGTGTGTGTGTGTGACGTGTGTGTATTGTCTAGCTGTGGTTGCGGTGTTTAGTTGTGGGCTCTCCAGAGTGTGCGTGTGTGTGTGTGTGTGTGTGCTGTTACTATGTTGTTCTCCTCAGGGGTTAATTTCTCAAAACCGAAGTTGCTAACTACATTAGCTACTTTGCTGTTTTCAATGCATTTTCCCATTGGCAACTACCAAAGTTGCTAACAGGCTAACAACTTCTCTTTTGAGAAACTCACCCCAGATGTGTGTATGCTACTCCGGCAGGCAGCAGAGTTGGCTCTGGGCTACAATGGACGTGGCCATATTACCTTTGAGTTGGAAAGGGTGTGACTAAATTGACTTTGAGTTGCAAAACAAAACAAAACAAAACAAAACAAAACAAAACAAAACAAAACAAAATAAAACAAAATAAAATAAAATAAAACAAAACAAAACAAAACAAAACAAAACAAAAACCCCACGACCCCTACTTGGCATCTGCACTTGTTGTTCTGTACAGCCGCCTCCAAAAGTGTTGTCGCCTGTCCATCTGTTTGGAATAACTAATTTGCTAATAACCTGACTTTCAATTAATCACTTGTATTAAAGGGTCAATCTTTCTTTGGTGCATTTAATTTATTTTTGTACATAAAACTTCATTCGGGAGGGTTGTAGCTTTCATATGAATGACTTCTGAAGCCAAGTGATTAATTGAAAGCCAGGTTATTAGCTGTTATTCCAAACAGATGGATAGGCGACAACTCTTTTGGAGACGGCTGTATATTTCCTGTGGACTTTGTATCTGCTAGTGTTGCTGAGTATGATTAATTTATTGTCCTTGATTGTAAGTTGCTTTGGTCATAAATGCTTCTGCTGCCAAATACAGTGTAATGACGAGTTGAGACCTTGGGCGCGTTCGTGACAGCACACACAGAAGAAGTCTGACTCTGCACAATGCAAAATTACATGATGCAAAATTGCAATTCATTTTGGTGAGAAAATTCCATCCAGAATGCATTGAAATGGTGAGGTGTGCAGGTGCGGTAATGCTTGAGCTGGCCTAGCCCCAGGGCAGACTCTTGACATGATGTTTAGTTTAGTTTGTGTGTGTTTGTGTGTGTGTGTGTGTGTGTGTGTGTGTGTGTGTGTGCTCCTTATTTACTCTTTATTTACTCTTTAAAAAAAAAAAAAAACTAACCCCTCTTTGCAACTACACTTGTTGTTCTGTATATTTCCTGTGTACTTTGTATTTGCTTGTGATGTTGGCTATGATTATGTTCTCTTTTGAAAGTCGCTTTGGTTATAAAGCATCTGCCAAATGCAGTGTAATGTCATGCACGCTGCGCAGACTACCTCTGCATGCTTTGAATAGAACTGACACGATTGGCTATGGGCTACGTATGCCAAAATTACATGATGCATTCCGAATGCCTAAACGGCCATGGGCAATCGTGAACCACACCTTTATTATGAAGAAGTGCACATAATAGGCTGACTTACCACACCTGTATTATGAAGAGATGCACATAATAGGCTGACTTACCACACCTTTATTATGAAGAAATGCACATAATAGGCTGACTTACCACACCTTTATTATGAAGAGATGCACATAATAGGCTGACTTACCACACCTTTATTATGAAGAGATGCACATAATAGGCTGACTTACCACACCTTTATTATGAAGAGATGCACATAATAGGCTGACTTACCACACCTTTATTATGAAGAAATGCACATAATAGGCTGACTTACCACACCTTTATTATGAAGAAATGCACATAATAGCGACTTTGAGTATCATGAAAAGCGCTATATAAAACTCATTTATTATTATTATTATTATTATTATTATTATTATTATTATTATGGGCTGACTTACCACTTGGGAGATCATCTGGTGTTGACCAGGCAGGCATGGAGTGGGTGTGGTTAAGTTGAGTTGGCGTGGGTGTGGCTAACTGGGCTTTTGGCCAGAGTGGGTGTGGCCAAGTTATCAGTTGGTCTCAGTGGGGTAAGAAGATAGGGGCATTTGGGAGATGGGCTTGCAAAAGCAGAGAACACACACACACACACACACACACACACACACACGGGTAGATGGGAGAAGGGGTGCAAGAGTAGAGAGCACACACACACACACCCACACAGAAACACACACCCACCCACACACACACACACACACAGACACACAAACGGGTAGATGGGAGACGGGGTAGCAAGAGTAGAGAACACACACACACGGGCACACACACACACGGGCACACACACACACGGGCACACACACACACGGGTAGATATGGTGATGGGTGTGGTGAAGTGGGCTGCTACTTCATCAGATATCGGGCTCTGTGGTGCTGTCAGTGTGTGTTATGTTGTGTGTGTGTGTGTGTGTGTTGTGCTGTTATTGTTATTCAATTTTCTTGTGTGTGTTGTGCTGTTTTATGTTGTGTTGTGCTGTGTTTCATAGTGTGTGTGTTTTGTGTTGTTTAAAATTGTCCTGTTCCTGTGTTGTGTTATGTTGTGTTATGTTTGTCGTGTGTGTGTGTGTGTGTGTGTGTGTGTGTGTGTGTGTGTGTGTGTGTGTGTGTGTGTGTGTGTGTGTGTGTGTTTGTTGTGTTTCTTATTTAGCATCAGTGTATCTTTTGCAGTGCAATGCTGTACTGTATTGCATTACTCTGTGTGTGTGTGTGTGTGTGTGTGTGTGTGTGTGTGTGTGTGTGTGTGTGTGTGTGTGTGTGTGTTGGGTTTTGTCCTGTCAGGCTCTTGATATTTGAGGGCATGACACTATGAATTATAGATGTGCTCTGGTCTGCTGTGTGTGTGTGCGTGCGTGCGCGCATGTGAAACAGAGACATTCTCTTGTGTGTGTGTGTGTGTGTGTGTGTGTGTCTTAAGAGACTGACTCACTAACATGCGCTCGAATCTCTGTGTGTGTGTATCTAAGCCTAGACACGCACACAGACAGGTGTGTGTGTGTGTGTGTGTGTGTGTGTGTGTGTGTGTGTGTGTGTTTTAATTTGAGTGTTCTGCAAGCTGCAAAACAGAAGCGACAATAAATCAACCCGAGGCTCCTTTCACTCAGCAGCAGAACACTGTGGTGTGTGTGTGTGTGTGTGTGTGTGTGTGTGTGTGTGTGTGTGTGTGTGTGTGTGTGTGTGTGTGTGTGTGTGGAGCAGCCTTTTTGTTGCGTAATTTGACACAATATTGTGTGTGTGGTACAACTTGGCAACTTTGTGATAGATAGCATAGGGAATATTCCGTATCAGCATTGTGTGTGTGTGTGTGTGTTTGTGTGTGTGTGTTCTCAACCAATGCAATTTCTCTTGTGGGAAAGGTGTGATTTCCTATTCCCTGTGGTCATTTACTGGGCGTTATGAATGTTCCGTTTGGCGGTCTCTACGTATGTAGCCAATCGTGTCAGTTCTGGCTCTACCACAGTGGTTGACCTTCTTTGACCTCCTCATAAGCCTGTCAGTTACTTAGGGAAGGGATATCGGTAGAGATGTACAGGATCCAAGATCTGGTTCCGGATCTGGCAGGATAATAGGGTTTTTCAGACTATCCGGATCCGGCAGGATCTTAAGCAGTGGATCCGGTATCCGGCAGGAGTCCTGCATGGAGTGAAAGCCCTTTGGAAGCGGCCGTTGAAGGCAATGTGGCAGTAAGCCAATGAGTCTTAAAAATAGTTTGCGCAAACGTAATAAAAAGGGCCCACGTGTACAGGGATTAAAGTTTTCCGTCGCTATGACGGATTTCCGTCAACTGGATTTTCGTTTGGACGGATTTCCGTCTTTATAATTCATGTCAATTAATTTACAATTTTTACTTTCCAACTGAACTCAAATCGAGAGCACTCCTGGTCATGAGAAGGGAAGGAGAGGTGTGTTTGGTGTACGGATTTAGTTATACACGCGCCATCACCGGTGGTGTCATACAACAGATTCATTCAGTAGTTTTGAGCCATCCCCTTTTCTTCCGTGTTCCAAAAAAAAAAAAAAAGTACACGAGCGGTCAGCAATTCGGTTGCGGCGCAGCGCGAGAGATTAAAAAAACAAATAGCCAACATTGTTGCTGATGGCAGAAAAGAAAATAAGTGTAATACTATGTTTAAAGTGCCATGAAATGACAATCATTAAATGAGTTGGACTGATATTCCAATATGGGCTAATAATGCATATGCATGGAATGCATAGCTTGAAGAAGGTAGGACACGTATGTTTCCATTATCATTGCACCTGCCGTGGCGGATAGTTAGAAAAAAATGAATAGTTTACTTCGATTGCGCATGATGTCCTTTTCATGAAGGGGTTGCCTTTTAAGCATTGTGACTTTTACTAACATTATTCATAGCTCTAATGGGACGGCTATCATTGGCAGCTAGCTAGGATATGCCATGCGTAATACCATGCCTTTCATCCTCAAAGTTTAGCGCGTTTGACTGGCTACGTGTAGAACTAGCTCTAGTTGTCTTTCTGACAACGGATAATGTACAGTCTCATTTGTAATCATAGCATATTAACTTTGTTGTTGCCGATATATATTTAAGAAATAAGTTAAAAATGGGTTGCATTTTACAGGGGTCACGGAGGATATCCCTGGCAGAGTCAATATTTTATGCCACGTCTTGCTCTGGGAAACAGTGTTCTGATGGGTGGACTCATGGTCAATAAATGCCGTTTCGGTGTTTCTTTCACTTTCAAGGCTTGTTGTAGGCTACTGTGTGATGCTATTTTTGCTAACTGGAGTAGTGTGCAGCAACAGTTGCGTGTGTGCTTGTTTTTGAGTGGCTAAACGTCTGTGCCCATCTTCTCGGACTATACGCTTCGTTTCAGTTCAGTTATTTGCGCACTGCGCACTCAGGACTGATGGGTGGGTCGTTTGTCTTGATTCGAGTGGAAAGTTGCGCGACAAGCTTGGGAAAGTGTGTTACTTTTGTTAAACGATAGACGTATGTCTGTGACTGTGTCGTGTCCACTTGTAGGAGAGAACACGAGTGCGTGTAGGAATCGGGGACGTTTTTTAAATCAATGGTAAGCGTGTGCCTGGCACCGCACATCGAGAAGCAAAAAAGTACCGGTAGCCATAGGTTTTCAAAACGGTAGAACACAAGAGGTAGACTACAGGATGAATAGTGAAAAACATACAAAATAACCAACAACTAGTTTTCTCCCTCTGATTGCTATGACCAGTGCATTATTTTTTTAAATGTCAGAAATACTGCAAGCAATGCGCACCAGTGCTTTCACCAGAACAGTGTTTGCCCATTCTGATGGGAAAGAAAAATATAGCCTACTACTAAAAAAAACCCATAATGGGATCACTGTATCAACGCATTGCAATTCCAACTCAATAATTCTATGATATCAGCTACACCATTTTGAAGCAACACTCATTGTGAATCCATTCTGCATAATGTTGTGAACAATTCATAAATAATGGGTAGATATAAGAGGAAATAACCAAAACATGAACCAAATTGCAGTTCAATGTTTGCAGTCTGATATAGTATCCATTATCCCTCCATTCTCGGCCATTTCTAGTCAATCTGGTGGCCTAGGCCTGCCCCTTTCCCTCTTTCCTTTTTCTTGTATTTAGAAATTGGCATCTGTAAACATAGCATTGTAGGCCTACATCTGATTGAGCACATCTGATCTAGTACCTACAGGTACATTCATACTGAGTGTGTATATAGGCCTACTGAGTGTATAATGAATATTCATTGTTAATGTGAAGTGTAAAGTTTTATGTTGGTTGAAGTTCTGATTTTGTGGCACTTTTTGGTTTTACTGGCGCCCTCAAGACATAGGCCTATTCTGCTCTAGGCGACTGCCCTGTCTGCCTATGCCTAGTGTTGGCTCTGGCACTGTTCCTTGAATAAAACCAGTGTATGTTTCGTTATGAGGGCAGAGCCTGGCTACATTGGTTTTCGTTGGGTTACGGAGTGATACTCGATCGGGTGCCTAACCGGTAAAAAAAGTTCAGTCAGATGACTTTTTTTTGCTTTAATCCCTGCGTGTACGAGTAGGCTATGTGTTTCAACCCTTTCGTAGGATCCGGTATCCGGTTCCGGATCCGGCAGGATCTTAAGCAGTGGATCCGGTATCCAGCAGGATCCTAAAAATCAGGATCCGGTGCATCTCTAGATATCGGTATCGGTGTCTGTATCGGGTTCAGATATCAACATAATTCTGAGATCGGATCGGATCGGAATTTTCACAAAGTATCAGAATTTTCCTGACACTGTCATTGAGTCAGGTGTAATGTTAATTTGAAATCATAACACTAGCATATTAGTTTTCAGGATGGGATTGTTACTTTTTTACGTGTTACTTTTTACTTATTAATTCTTTTGACTCCCTTTTCTGACCAAAATAGTCTTCTTGGGTCTACCTCAAGTTGAAACCCATGCATATATGTTAGGGCTGTAACGATACACTCAACTCTCGATTCAGTTCGTGTCACGATTTATGCCCTACGGTTCGATACACCCCACGATTTCACATTTACTAACATTATAAAATAAAATTATGAATAAAAACTAGGTAGAATATGTATCAAGAGGCTACTAATTATTCTTAAAAGTTTAAATATAATAATGATGATGATTTGAAACTTGGAAGCACTCTCACTTCATATCATGTGGTTGTTTTCTGAACTAATGAGTAACAAAACTTTGAAAAGGCATATCACGATACTACCTCCTTGTATCACAATACAGTATTGTGACTCTGTGTATCACGATTTCTTGGTTCGATACAATATCGTTACAGCCCTAGTATATGTCGTTTTGGTATCGGTATCGGCAGATATCCAAAGTTAGATATCGGAATCGGATCGGAAGTGAAAATGTGTATCGGTGCATCCTTTTCCCACTTCTTTTATGATGCACAATTCACCTTTCCGCGGCCACCCCCCAAAATGGTAACTGACCAATCATAGCATAGCAACAGTTACTAAGCTCGGGACCTTGGTCAAGCCAGCCGTTTTGATGAATGGAAGTCTATGAGAGAGATCCCGAGTTTGGAAGATAAAAAGAAATGTTGCGCGTTTGGCGTGTGTAATTCCGACAACGGAGACTCAAAAAAGTTGGAGGGAGGGGTTACATTTCATTCCTTCCCAAAACCAAAGACCGAGATGGAGAAATTCCTGCTGTGGGCTAAACAATGTGGACTACCCCACCACCAGCAACATGTAAACAGAAGCCACTAGGCAAGCTAAGGTAAGCAGCTATTTTAATGTCGCTAAAATCCACCTACCTCATTGAAAACGTGATGATACCACTACTTCAAATACAATTTAGTAGCACTACCTTGCATTTTGGGCAGCTAGAACTGTGTGGATGATCATAATAATAACACATAGCTGGATTGAATGGGTTAGCCTCATTTAGCATAGGCTAGCTGTACTTTTATTGTCACTGTTGACTGTTCTGTTCATATTGTGCATGCAAGTAGCAACCAAACTAATGTTAATGTTGTGTACAGTTGAAAAGTTTATCTTGTACAATGGCTTTTAAAGTGGGATGCCACTTGTTCGCTTGTAGTAAACAAGCATCAGCTATGCTGGGCAAAGTATTCTGCTATTAACTTAGTTAGAATCCCACCTCATGTAACCATTGCAACTGAACTGAGATTGAATAATAATTAATAGTATTGATTTAAGATCCCAGGTGTGCTGTACTTCACAATGTGCATTTTATTTTAGTGCCTTCCATCAGAGATGATTTAGTTATAGGCCTACATTGCAAACATTAATAGAGATTGTTGTACCCAGTCATCATTCTCAAAACATCAACAAAACATCTTATCCCTACACTAACATGCATCAACCTTGCATTACTATGAAAACTCCACTGAACACCTTAACACTGTGGAACAAAGTGCTTCAAACACCAGTGACCATGGTGTGTGTGTGTGTGTGTGTGTGTGTGTGTGTGTGTGTGTGTGTGTGTGTGTGTGTGTGTGTGTGTGTGTGTGTGTGTGTGTGTGTGTGTGTGTGTGTGTGTGTGTGTGTGAGCGAGAGATATTATTTATATGCAGTTTGTTAACTTTTCCTGTTGTTGTTGTTCGTTGTTTACAGATCCCACCACTGATCATGGAGATGAGCTTCAGATGTTGAGGGACATGGTGGCCACTCAGAAGGCTGAGATAACCAAGCTGACTGTACAACTAGAGGCAAAGGATGTCCAGCTCCAACAACTTAGATACAAACTCCATTTACACACTACTTTGGTGTTAAAACCAGAGTCTGTGCATGAAAGTGATGTGTTAGGCTATTTCCAGTAGGCTACTGCGCTTGATTCACCTATGAGCAGTTTAATACCTTGTATGAGTTCAACATTTTAAATAATCCAGGTACAGTGGCACACCAGACCTTCCTTTGTGTAGTGAGCTGTTATTGACACTGATGACATTTAGACAAGTATTTGGTTACAAAAGATTCCACATCAGTTTACAGAATGTGAGCACAATATTTAATCAATCAACATCAGTCCTGTGTGTATTTATTGTGTATTATGTATTGATTATTTTGTTATTGTGTATTAAATACCATCCATCATCATGCATATTGTCATGACCTGTGTATTTTCATTTTTTTGCTTAAATGCTTTAACCCATTTCATGTCATGGTGAATTACCTGATGACTTAAGCCACTCCAAGAGGGTATGTGTGGTCTGCAACAACAGTGATGTCCACAGGAGGTTTGCACCAAATAGCTCAGGTGTTCCTGTCTGCCTTTGTAGGAGAGCCAGTTTGTCACCTGTCACATTGAAGTTCCAGGGGGGAGGGCAGTAGGCCTACAACAAAATTCTCTCTAACTTCCACTGTTTACAATGTAGCCAATGTATTTGTAGATTACTGGAAATATTTATCTATTTACTGAACTGTAGGCGTACTGGTTTCCTAGTGACCGTAAGAGACACCTTATAGAAACACCTTTGCTTTTGGAGCAACCACAGATGACACAGGCACTGGTTTTATTTTGGTATAATTGTGCCATTGCTGTGTGAAGCTTTTGGAGGATTGGGGTTCCAAAGGGTTGCCTTTCACTTGAATGAGGTCAAATGTGTTGAACAAGCCAAGTCAACGATAAGGGAGCAATAGACTGGAGCGCTACAGGTGGGAATGTTTACATTTGGCATCTGTTACCATCACATGGGTTTAATGCAACAAATATGATAATCATGTGCATTTTAATGCAACGTATGATAAAGGTGACTTACCCTGCTTTAGGTCTAGGCCTACAAATGCACTGCTGCTCTTGTAAATTATTAGGTGCTTGCCTCTTACATTGGGATCTGTAGGCTTTACCCTCTGTCTCATCTGGCTACAAACACAGCATATAATGTTGTGGATGTAGCCTTTAAGCCTGTTGCAGACCTTTTTGTCAACTTTTATCTTTTTTAAAAGATCTTTTATCTTTTATCTTTTTTTAAATTGCTTGTGATTTCCATGGGCAGAGCCGAAATTGACAGGGGTGAAAACATGTCACATGCCATTCATTCTAATGCAGAGAACCTGGAATACGTAAAAGCTTGACTCGCATAGCAAACGTTGCTAAGGGGAGAGGAGTTTCCGGAAAGGTCAATTACCAGCAAGGCCAGTGTTTCTCAACGTGGGTGGTACAGCCCCCCTGGGGGGGCGTTGGAGAGCCCCAGGTGGGCGTTGAGAAGGATACAGCTAAAAGGGGGCGGTGCTTAGTTTCCATTGGGGAGCATTCATTCGTTTTGTGTTTTTAAATACTAAGGGGAAGGGGCGTTGTCAGGCTTATGATGAGGTCAAGGGGGTGTTGGGAGGGTTGCGATGAGGCCAGCGGGGCATTTGTTCACAAAAGGTTGAGAACCACTGAGCGAGGGCATTGGACAGGGGCGATTATTTTACATACTTAAGTAGGGCTGGGCGGTATACCGTTAAAAAAACGTGATAACGGTTTTCACTTACACAAGGTTCACTTTTTGATGAGAGAAGGTTTTTTTTAAGGTTCTATTCCAGAAAGTGATTAAAATAGAAATGGAGATTCATTAAAATTCAGGATTTTATCTCATTTTTAAATTTAATTTCAGCCTTTTCTTCAGAAACATTGAGATTTGGGGAAAAATTGCCGCTTATGAAAAAAAAATCGTACAGAGAACCGTGATATTAATTTTCGTTAAGAAAACCGTGATACACATTTTTTCCAGAAGCGCCCAGCCCTATACTTAAGAATGCCTGACGATACGATAAGATACAATTCCATCGCTGGGTGTAGGATCAATGCAGCGCCAGCGATACATATCGATAAACTTGTTATTTACACCCCTTCTCTTGGTTACAATGTTGTCATATCACTGACCAGCTCTCTCTCTCCCGTGTGTGTGTGTGTGTCTCTCTCTCTCTCTCTCTCTCTCTCTCTCTCTCTCTCTCTCTCTCTCTCTCTCTCTCTCTCTTTGCAGGTGTGTGAGGGATGTCTGCAGCACCTGAAGCGGTTACCATGGAGACCTCTAACTTTGCCCACGTGGTGTTTCAGCACGTAGCGCAGAGCTACGCGCCACACACACCCCTCGAGTGCCGATACACACTCACACACTTCATCACACCTCACCCGAAAGACTGGGTCGGCATCTTTAAGGTAAACACGCACGCACGCACGCACGCACACACACACACACACACACACACACACACACACACACCAGGGCTTAACACTAACACCCGCCAGCTAGCCAAATGCGGGTGAATTCCGGCGTTGGCTAGTAGATACCGAAGGTTCACTAGCCATTCTGGCGGGTCCGTTACTATTCTGAATGATGAGGCACCGCATTTTGTAGTTTTTTTCCTCGGACCGTCTTTGCTACAAAAGCAATACAATGCGATTTCGCGAGCCTACAATACCCATGAAGCACCTGTGTCACGTGTCACCTGTGTCCCACGCACGCCAAGAATCTGATAGAGCTAGTCTTGCGAAGAGGAGTGGCAGCGAGCTACCGGCACATCAGCGTGCGTTTGGAAATGTATCTGAAAACCTTCACGTGAAAATAAATTAGCGAAGTTCATCTCAACTGACGTGTTTTGCGATCTGTCATTAGTACAATACTTAGTAGTGGACATTAAAATGACCAAGGCGAAAGGAAACCACGTCAGTCTGTCTTGTGAAAGTCTCGAGACTTAGCGCAGTGATAAGACAAGGACACATGCGGCATTAACAATGTTTGGTTTAAATTATTTTCTGATTTGCCTGTATGTCTCCATGCCTTAATATTCCTCCATGTTTCTTGTGCTGTTGTTCCCGACTGTCAAACCGTGCTTAAACAATGCGCAGTAGTAGCCTTCCAGACTGCACAAAATCATGTCCCATCGACCTTCGCAGGTGCCCGTCTCGCCTTGTGTCCGTTTGTATTTTAAACAACTCAATATTAAACGGAATGAAAGGAAGTCGTGGCCCCTTCTGAAGTTACCGCATCTGTGTGTGCTTTCTAGTGGATAGCCTACTTTTATAAGAAAATATTCCAGAAGAGGTGTTATTCCACATCCATGACCGAGGACAGGCGAACTTGGCAATGACTTTGCGCTATCTACTTTGTGCATCAATTTGGACGGCGATCTCCACAGATAGGCCTATATGATATGAAGAAAGTACCCTTCAGATCAAAGACGAAAATATTTTGCTCTCGTGTAGCTTACATTTGTGCCCTTCCACAACACTGTGCTTGGTGTTTCTGCATGGTCAATACAATTCCTCAGATCAGTAAATCTGTTCTTTCCATGGCATGCATGCATGAACCAGTTAATAGGCCTAAAAATTCTAATTGTTAGGCCATATAGCATATTATATTACTAGTAGTAATAGTAATATACTGTATTATGTTATGTTATATTATATTATATTATATTTTATTATATTATATTAGCCTACATTACATTATTAGGGCCTACAGCCTATTATATAATGCATTAAATCTGCTATGATGGTTAAGAAAATGAGGGCTAGTGAAAAGGCCCAATGGCTAGTGAGTCAGGAAAACCACTAGCCAAAATGGCTGGTAAGCGAAAAAGTTAGTGTCAAGCACTGACACACACACACACACATTACATTACATTTAGTATACATTTTCAACCAAATGGACTTTCAAAAAGGACATTCCAGCCAGTAGAGAGTGTGGGGTCAGTACAGAGTACAGCAGTATCTATGTCATGTAGAACAGATAGAGAGCAGTG
Source organism: Engraulis encrasicolus (assembly GCF_034702125.1). Lineage (NCBI taxonomy): Eukaryota > Metazoa > Chordata > Actinopteri > Clupeiformes > Engraulidae > Engraulis > Engraulis encrasicolus. The sequence goes on along the minus strand of NC_085861.1, from coordinate 1,572,599 downwards.
ATGTGGAAATAGTGGAGGACCTATGAAGTGTAGTTAGAGACTGGCTGTATAAGGAGACAGAACACTTCAGAAAGCGCCCATAGGAATGGACAGGGGCAGTTTGTTATGCCAATATGGCGCATGCTTGCACCTGGCCGGCAACAAGAACCAATCCTCATGAACGGCGTGACGTTTTCCATGTGCGTTACGCCCATTTGTGGGGGAAAACAACCCATGCAAGTCAATTGGTGATGTTGGGGTTTAATAAACGAAAGATACGGACCTGTAGACTAGCGTTGTTCACGCGCAACATGCTGAAAACGTGTTGTGTTGCCGGCTGTTCAAATAATAGAGCCAAACAGCCGTGGCTGAAGCATGGAATGTGTTCATTTAGACAAGCCGATGTAGCATGTAAGTTGATGAGACATTCGGTTTGTTTTCACCCATAAAGGGGCGTGACGCACATTTACGAGCAAAGTACCCGGATGGCCGTTCATGAGTATTGCTTGCTGAGCTGCGCTGTCATTTATCCAATCACCTCGCTGCCTCGACTCACCTGGTCTGACTAATCAGTGTTGCCAGATTTGACAGATCAAAACCTGCCCAAAAGGTTCTCAAAAAACGCCAAAATCCGCTAAATTCCGCCCAATTTCAACAAATTGCATTGGTTTCTATGGGCACAAAGCTGCTTAAAAAAACGCCAAATGGCCAATTTTTCCCGTTTTTACCCGCACACAGCCATGCCAAGTAGCCCAATTGGGTGGGGAACCGCCCAGTCTGGCAACACTGTGACTAATCTGAAATTGCCACCTTGAGGCGTAGCCAAGATGGCCGCCGAGTGAAAGGACTTATTCTAAATGACTTTAGTGTAGTGCAGGTTAGCACCAATGATTAGAGGAGAGTAGAGTTAGTTAGTTAGTTATGTTATTGCAGGGAAGCTCTCTCGGAAGAGATGAGACTTCAGTAGCTTCTAGAAGGTCGAGAGAGATGACCCTGCTCTTGTAACAACTGGTGGCTTATACTCATGAATGGCGTGACTTTTTCCATGTGCGTTACGCCCCTTTATGGGGGAAAACAGCCAATGCAAGTCAATTGGTGGTGTGTGGAAAAAATAAACTAAAGACAAGGACCTGTAGACAAGCGTTGTTCACGCATAACATGCCGAAAACGTGTTGCCGACTGTTCAAATAATATGGCCAAACAGCCGTGGTTTAAGTATGGAATGTGTTCATTTAGGCTAGCTGATGTAGCATGTAAGTCAATGAGACATTCGGTTTGTCTTCACCCATAAAGGGGCGTAACGCAAAATTAAGAGCAAAGTACCCGGATGGCCGTTCATGAGTATTCCAGTGTTTCTCAACCAGGGTGCCGCACACCTAGCCTGATTGTCATCGACTTTCAAATCTCTTCAAGACTTGGTCTGACCAAGAACATATCAATTATCATTTCCCAAATGGCATTTCCCAAATGGCCTCCCTTGGTTTGCTAATGATTGTTTGCTTCCCAAAAAAAGTGGGAGGAGTTCCCGATTTTGCCGGAACTCAGAAAGTACTTGCATTGACTCCTGACCTGATTGGTAGCGACGCTGAAGCTGTTGCGTCACTAGAAGGGCACAGCCTGGCTACCACACACACCCTCAGGGGTGCCGCGGAAACGTGCCTGACGTGTGAAACCTAAACAAATACATAAAATATGTAATATAATATACTTGTCTTAATTAATAAATGAATGCTTAGTCAGTGGAATCTTTCGTCAGAGAGAGTAGAGAGAGAGAGGTTCCATTGGCCCATTGTTTCCTGGTTCTATTATGGCCCCCCTTTAGGCAGACCTAGGCAGACCTAAGGACTGTTCTATTCATTGTAGGAGCATTATGACACGCCCCTTTAGGCAGACCGGAACCTGGTCGCGTTAGGTGCCCATAGAAACCTATTATGTTGGCATATCTCTATTAAAGAATCTCTGCTTTCGTGTTCCATTTTGCACAATGAAGTAAATGTAGGTCGCCCCAGTATGGCCTTCACATATCTCAGCCTGCCTGAGATGAAGCGGCAACTTCGAGCGTAGGTTGTGTGACATCTCCAAAATGTGTTACTTTTCTAAGCTTGTGTGGTATCGGATGCGATGTCATGTTACGCCTTGTTGGTTTGGGCTGCCTTGACATTTTTCATGAATTGAAAGGGTGCCTCACGTAGAAAAATGCTGAGAAACACTGGCTTATTCCACCATTGAGGAACGCATCACCCTGGAAGGAACTTACTATTACTAACACACACACACACACACACACACACACACACACACACACACACACACACACACACACACACACACACACACACACACACACACACACTCAGACACCTACTCATCAACCGTAGGCAACTTCCCTTCATTCCAGCATTCACTCCTATCAAGCTCACTGCATTCTGGTGTGTGTGTGTGTGTGTGTGTGTGTGTGTGTGTGTGTGTGTGTGTGTGTGTGTGTGTGTGTGTGTGTGTGTGTGTGTGTGTGTGTGTGTGTGTTGGCAGGTTATGTCCAACAGCTATCCCAGACGGATTCAGTTATGAGCACATAAAATACGCACGCGCACACACACACACATTCTCACACACACACTGCTTCTGTAGCTACACAAAGGCACATACAATAAAACACACACACACACACACACACACACTAGTGTAACTAGAGTTAGGTTGATGAAATAAAGTGAGAAGAACGAGAGAGAGAGGGGGGGTAGAGATGGAAAGAGAGAGAGAGAGATTTTCTCACTTCATGGCCTGTGTTTAATCCCTCCTGCACCCTCCCCCCCACACACACACACACACACACACACACACACACACACACACACACACACACACACACACACACACACACACACACACACACACACACACACACACCACCTCTCTGTCCCTCTCCACCTCTCTCTTTAGCTCTACTGGGCTCTTTCCATCTCTCTCTCTCTCACATTTCTATCTCCCTCTGCCCCTGTCCCCCTTCTGTTTCTCTCTCTCTCTCTCTCTCTCTCTCTCTCTCTCTCTCTCTCTCTCTCTCTCTCTCTCTCTCTCTCTCTTTCTCTCTCTCTCTCTCTCTCTCTCTCTCTCTCTCTCTCTCTCTCTGTCTGTGCCAGCTGATGGGACGGCTCAGATTTTCCTCAGGGTGTGTGTGATTAATGTGTGTGTGTCTGTGAGAGAGAGAGAGAGAGAGAGAGAGAGAGAGAGAGAGAGAGAGAGCGAGAGAGAGAGAGAGTGTGTGTAGTAGTTGTCTGCATTTTTCACTCGCGTCTAAAACACACTTCTTGTCTACTTTGCCCACACACACATACACACCCACACACACAGGTGAAAAGTCTGATCTCACAGCCACAACCACCCCCCCCCACACACACACACGCACACACACCCTGCCAGGTCTTCCGAGTAGCATCCTGGAGTAACCTTTAAGGAGCGTGTGTGTGTGTGTGTGCGCCCGTGTGTGCGCGCGTGTGTGTGTGCGCGTGTTCGTGTGATTTTTAGTGGGCGGGTACCAAGTGCATTAATCTACATGCTGCCAACACACTGATGACGGACGAGTGTGTGTGTGCCAACTGTCTGAGTTGTGTGTGTGTGATCGCCAGTTGATGTATGAGTGTGTGTTTGTGTTTGCCAACTGTCTGAGGTCTGTGTGTGTGTGTGTGTGTGTGTGTGTGTGTGTGTGTGTGTGTGTGTGCCAGCTGGTGTGTGTGTGTGTGTGTGTGTGTGTGTGTGTGTGTGTGTGTGTGTGTGTGTGTGTGCCAGCTGTCTTAGGTGTGTGTGTGTGAGAGAGAGAGAGAGAAAGAGAGAGAGAGAGAGAGAGAGAGAGAGAGACATATTGTGCACTTGTGTCAGTGCACTGCAGGTTCGTGTGTAGCGTTCACAGTGCACTGAGGTCTTCAGACACTATGCACTGTGTCCTCACTGGCAGTCCTGAAAAGCTTGGTGTCTCAGTAACATTACTTACAGAATTAGGCCGGCCGCACATTGGCTCCAACAGCACTGCGGCGCACTTTCACTTCCGACATAATTCCATAATTCGGACTAGGGATGCAAACGATTAATCGATTAATCGACTTTAATCGATCAATGCATTAATCGATTAAAAAACATTAATCGCAATTAATCGAAAATTCAACTGACGAGAGACCCAGGTCAAATGGGCTTGTGAAGAGTGTGTGTGAAGAGGGGTGTGAATAGTGGGAATATTTAAATCACCTCTGTATTAAATAATTGAAATAGAATTCATTTAAATGTGGTATTTTGTCTACATTTTTATTTAAAATTTTTAGATTTAGTAGGTTTTTTTCGAGAAACATTGAGATTTCGGGGGGAAAACGCCGCTTATCAATTAATCGTAAGTCGATCGATAAGACTATCAACTAATGATTAATGAATTAATCGATAATTTGCATCCCTATCCCCAAACCCAATTTCACACGAACATAGCATTGATAGTCAATGGGCGGCACCGACAAAATAGAACTTGTCTCTAATCGCTGTCCGACATCCGCGAATGTCCGTGGACATCGGCGCCAGTGTGCGGGGTTCTGTTGAAAACAATGCACTTTGTCGGAGCCGGTGTGCGGGGTTCTATTGAAAACAATGCACTTGGTCGGAGCCAGTGTGCAGGGTTCTATTGAAAACAATGCACTTGGTCGGAGCCGGTGTGCGGGGTTCTATTGAAAACAATGCACTTGGTCGGAGCCATTTTTGTGTTTGATTTGGTATTTCACTTTTACTTGACTTTTGGTTTGTTGACATTTGTTTTTTGGAATTGTGACACCTGCTGGCTGAAATTTGTCCCTGCACCTTGAATTTGGCAGCCTGGCTGATGATTCACCTGGGTGCTTAATTGGCACAGGTGAATAATCAGACAGCCTTTTCTTTGGAACAAAGAGCTCACTTTGAGCATTGAGCATGGAGCATTAGGCTTTTGGAAAGACAAAGACGCCAGCAGGAAACCGTTTTCAATATCGCATTTTTATGTTGTTTTTGGACGGTATTTTTTGCTTTGGAAACTTGGAAATGTACAATTGCTGAACTTTGGAAACTGGAAGAAATTTTAAGTTTGATGGAACATTGGAATAAACCGTCTATTGAAACAATTGAAACACCTTCTTGGCGTCTAGATGTAGAACTTAAAAGGAGTCACTACATAGTTTGAAAACGACTGCATTGGACAATTTGGAAACGCTCTTTCGTTTGGATTGGAACTTGGATACATTAACTTTTTCGTTGGAATTACTGGAATTACTGCCCTGTGTTTGGAAGATTGAATTAATTGACTTCATCAGAACTGGACTGCAAACATTTCATTCATTCTTTCGTGTGGATATCCTCTTCAAAGGCAAAGACTGCACTCATAATTTGCACCGGTGGAGTGAGTATAAAAAACACTACACACGGGCCGCCGCACTCGCAAAGACTTTGCGCTTTAAGTTTGGAATGTTGCCAATTTTTGTGTTTGAGACTGAAGACTTTTTTATAACGTGAATACATTTTTGAGTTTGAATTGAAAATGACCGAGCCAGTAGAAGAGGAACCGAATACAGAAGAACAGACCTTAGTAGAACAGCAGAACATGGAAGCTGAAAGGAAACTTATACAGTTAATAGGCAGCCGAAGAGGAAAACTTGGATACCTGACAAGGAAAAAAAATGAAATTAACACTTTAATTACTGCTGGAGAAGAAAAGGAAAATGTGCTAAAGCAAATTGACATTTTTGAAAGAAGCTTTAATGAGTTTAAAGAATTACAGGCCACAGTGCAAAGTTTGATGAAAGATGAATACGAGAGAGAGGCTGATCAAGTTGATTGGTTTATCCCGAAAGCTACTAGTTTCAGCACATTTCTGGAAGGCGTAACGCAATGGGCAATGAGCAGTGATGAGGTGCATGAAGAATTACAGGAAGAAGTAGAGGAGCAAGAAAATCTGGTAGTCGCGGAGGACAGTGCATCTCAAACTGGTCAAAAGGAAAAGAGCAAAGCCCCTAGCGAACATGGGAGTGTTGCGTTCAGACGGCCTGACGCGCAGCCTGTAGTGGAAGACTGGCAGCGCGCTGAGGCAGACTGCGCAGCATTGAAAGCAAAAAGTAAAGCGCTGAATGAAAAATTAGAATTGGATATTGAGGAGGCCAAATTAAAAGTGCGCAGAGAAAAACTTGACATGGAATCAGAGTTGGCTGCAGCAGAAGCAAGGGCAAAAGCATTGCGTGAGTCAGAGGAAAGGCGCTCACTGATTGGCGGCTATCAATATGATACACCGACGGAATACAAAATTCCCACAACAGCGCAGAGGCCAGTCAAACAACCAGCGCAGACACCAATAACTCCGCAAAGCCGAACCGTTCATGTACAGTCTGTTCCTGCTGCTGATGGCAACAACCAAATTGCTGATGTGTTGAAAAGACAAGCAGAAATAACAGAATTACTTGTTAAACAGCAAACACTGTCTTTGTTGCCAGATAGGAATGTGCCAATTTTTGATGGAGATGCACTTGAGTTCAGAACCTTCATCAAGGCATTTGAACAGTGTGTAGAAAGACACACAACTAGTCTGGCAGATCGTCTTTACTACCTGCAGCAATATACCAAGGGCCAACCTAGAGATCTTGTAAGCAGTTTCTTGCACATGGACCCAAAGGTAGGCTTCAAGGAAGCAAAAAAGCAACTTGAAAAACAGTTTGGCAACCGCCACAAGATAGCATCTGCTTTCATGACCAAGGCATTAAATTGGCCAGTCATAAAACCTGAAGATGGCAATGGGCTGAGGTCTTACGCTCTGTTTTTAAACAGCTGCTATCACACCATGCAGGATGTAGACGGCCTAAAGGAATTAGAGAATTCCACCAACCTCAGACAATTAGTGTCTAAACTCCCCTACAGACTGAGAGACAGGTGGCGTGGACATGTGTGTGCCTTACATGACAAAGACCAACAAGTGACATACAAAGACCTAGTGGACTTCGTTGACAAGCAGTGCAGGGCAATGCTAGACCCGGTCTTTGGAGACATAAGTAGCACAGTGGATACCCAAAGGGCCCCTAAAACAAAACAAACTGTGACAAGCAAACCCAATGCCACATCCAGCTTTGCAACCACTGTTGATCATGTACTTGCCAACAACAATGACACACCTGGACATAAACAAAAAACAAACAATAGTGCATTTGACAAACCATGTTTATTCTGTGGAAAGAATCATGCATTTCAAAACTGTCAACTGTTTGCGAGAAAACAAAACAATGAAAGAATACAATTCTTAAAAACAAATGGAATGTGCTTCGGATGCTTGGAGAAGGGACACATGAGTAAGACATGCTCCAATAGAATGACCTGTGACAAATGTTCATTATCTCACCCAACTGTTCTGCATATCCACACAGGAAAGCCAAAGGATGACGGACAAGCTGATCATGCCTTACCTGCAACAAGTGCACTGGTGTCTGTGGAAAAGGACCACCTGCAGGACAGTGAGTCACAATGCACACTAGCCATAGTCCCTGTAAAGGTTAAAGTTGTCAATTCAGAACAATTTGTACATACTTACGCCTTTCTAGATCCCGGTAGCTCCTCCACGTTCTGCACTGATTCCCTGAAAAGAAAATTAAACACCTGTGGAAAAAACTGCACAATTCTACTGCGAACAATGGGACAGGAGAAGGCAGTCAGCAGCAGTGTAGTCAATGGTCTGGAGGTCAGCAGTATGGAGGATCACAAGTTTCACAAGCTCCCAGACGTTTACACACAACCAAAATTGCCAGTGTCAAAACAGCACATACCCAAACAGGAGTCAGTACAGAAATGGCCATACTTACAAGAAGTCAAACTGCCACAACTGGATGCCGACATAGAATTGTTAATTGGAACAAATGCTGCCAAACTTATGGAACCCTGGAAAGTCATTAACAGTAGAGGAAATGGTCCGTATGCCGTTAAATGCCCCCTAGGATGGGTAATCGGTGGACTCATGCAAGAAAGCACATGTGACCTCAAAGGCAGCCATGCATGTGCAGCGGTAGTGAATCGCATTTCAGTGGCCAACTTGAATGACTTGTTGGTAAAACAATACCATCACGATTTCCCAGAGAAAGAATCTGAAGAGAAAACAGAAATGTCAATAGCAGACAAACAATTCATGTCAATTATGGAAAAATCAAAAGAATGGAAAAATGGTCATTACTACTTACCTTTACCTTTGAAGGAGGAGAATGTAAACATGCCAAACAATTACCAACAGGCACAGCAACGTGTTCTTTCCCTGAAAAGAAAATTAGAAAGAAATGCAGAATATCATGCAGAATACACAGCCTTCCTACAGGGAGTGATCGAAAGTGGCTATGCGGAAATGGTCCCAGATGATGAGCTGAACAAGGAGAGTGGAACAGTCTGGTTTCTTCCACACCATGCTGTACATCACCCAAAAAAGGGCACTTTGCGTGTAGTTTTCGACTGCTCTGCATCATTTCAAGGAACATCTTTGAACAGTGCTCTCATTCAAGGCCCAAACCTCACTAGCAACCTGGTAGGTGTTCTCCTGCGCTTCCGCCAAGAGCCAGTTGCATTAATGGCGGACATAGCAAGCATGTTCCACCAGGTGAGGGTAGCAGAAAAACATGTCAACCTCTTGCGCTTTCTCTGGTGGCCAAATGGTGACACAAGTCAACCACTCAGACAATATAGAATGACCGTGCACATATTTGGTGCAACATCTTCACCAAGCTGTGCCAGTTTCGCACTCAGACAAACAGCAAAGGACTTCAAAGATCAATTCTCTGTGGAAGCAATGGAGACGATTAAGTCTAATTTTTACGTCGATGACTGCTTAAAGTCAGTGGCAACCGAGAACGATGCAATATCCTTGTACAAGGAACTAGAAACTGCATGTGCAATGGGAGGCTTCCGCTTGCACAAATGGATATGCAATAACCGAACTGTTCTTATGTCCATCCCACAGGCAGACAGAGCACAGCAAGTGAAAGATCTTGACCTGGAAAAGAGTGAATTGCCTGTGGAAAGAAGTCTTGGAATCCAGTGGTGTGTGGAAAGGGATGAACTTACCTTTGCCGTGAGCCTTAAGAATCAGCCACACACCAGGAGAGGTATACTGTCTGTAATCGCATCTGTGTATGATCCTCTTGGCCTCATCTGTCCATTTGTCCTTACAGCTAAAAACATCCTGCAGGACCTGTGCAAACAAAACCATGCCTGGGATAAAGAACTACCAGAGCACCATGTGCAGATGTGGCAGGAGTGGCTGACTGGACTGAGACACATTGGAGAGCTTGCAGTCACCAGGTGCATGAAGCCTGCGCAGTTTGGTCAGGTAACATCTGCACAATTACACCACTTCAGTGATGCCTCAGAAAGCGGATATGGTTGTGTCTCCTACCTCCGTCTTGAGAATGCTGAACAGGAAGTACACATCTCCTTTGTAATGGGGAAATCACGTGTAGCACCCCTGAAACAAATGACCATGCCAAGACTGGAGCTTACTGCTGCAATGCTCGCAGTTAGGGTAGATAAGCTACTCAGAACAGAGTTGCAGCTCACTCTGGAAAGTTCAGTCTTCTGGACCGATAGCACAGCAGTGCTAAAATACATAAGAAATGAAAATAAAAGGTACAAGACATTTGTGGCCAATAGGGTGCACACAATAAGAGAAATAACTGAAGTAAAACAATGGAGATACATTGAGACAAAACTCAACCCAGCAGACTGTGCATCTCGTGGGTGTAAAGCTAGTGCACTCACCCAGTCCACCACATGGCTTAGTGGCCCACACTTTCTCAGGAAGCAAAATTTTGAATGGCCAAAGTCTGACATTGACACGCAGACATTTAATGGTGATGCTGAGGTGAAGAGAGATGTTGTAGTCATGGCAACCACAACTAACCAGAACCCAACCCACAACTTCATAGAGTACCACTCAAATTGGAGTAAGCTCATAAGAGCAGTGGCATGGATGCTTAGACTGAAAAGTGTGCTCCTGAACCTCAGTCAGAAAAGAAAGGAGATGCTGAATGTTGATTCTGATGACAAGAAACCACGGAAAGGGAAGGGAAAAATGAGAACTGGAATGAAATGTATGAATGCGCAACTTACCTTGGATGAGCTAAAGGCTGCAGAACATGCCATCATTCAATCTGCTCAGAGAGAAAGTTACCCAACCGAAATGGAAACCTTGCAGAAGGGAAACACACATGTTAGTAAACATAGCACAATTTGCAAACTGGACCCTTTCATGCAGGATGGACTTCTCCATACTGGAGGGAGACTGAGCAGAATGGCTATCCCAGAAACTCAAAAACACCCTGTGATTCTTCCCAAACACCACCACATTTCCAAACTTGTCCTGAGACACATTCACGAACAATTAGGACACTGTGGAAGGAATCACATGTTGGCCAAATTGAGGCAGCATTACTGGATACCAGCAGCAAATACTCTGGCCAGAAAGATCAGATCCGAGTGTGTGTTTTGCAGAAAACAACATGCACTCTTAGGAGAGCAAAAGATGGCAGATCTGCCAAAAGAGAGGGTGACACCTGATTCACCACCCTTTACTTATGTAGGTGCAGATTATTTTGGCCCAATAATAGTGAAAAAGGGACGAAGTGAAGTTAAGAGATATGGTGTTCTTTTCACATGCCTCACCACCAGAGCCGTTCATCTAGAAGTAGCCAACTCACTTGACACTGACTCATGCATCCATGCTATTCGTAGGTTCGTGAGCAGGAGAGGTCAAGTACAGCAGATCAGATCAGATAATGGAACAAATCTGGTATCAGCTGACCGTGAGCTCAGGAATGCCATTAAGGAATGGAATAAAAGTCACAAACTGCAAGCAGCTATACAGCAAAAGGGCATAGAATGGATCTACAACCCACCTGCCGCCTCACATCATGGGGGGGTATGGGAAAGATTAATCAAGCAAGTAAAGCAAACACTCCTGGCCGTAACCAAAGGCCAAACACTAGATGACGAGTCCCTTCATACTTTCCTTTGTGAAGTAGAAGCAATCATTAATAGTCGCCCACTTACCACCATCTCTGATAGCCCTGATGACCTTGAACCCTTGACCCCTAACCACTTTTTACTCCTTAAAGGTCAGCCCACACTATCTCCTGGTCTGTTCCAGAAATCAGACACGTACAGTAAACGCAGATGGAAACAAGTACAATACTTAGCCGATACATTCTGGAAACGATGGGTTAGAGAATATCTTCCAACCTTACAAGAAAGACAAAAATGGTTGAGAACTAAACGTAATTACATGAGTGGGGATGTTGTTTTAATTTCTGACCCTACTGCCCCTAGGGCATCTTGGATGTTGGGGAGGGTTATTGGCACAAAGAAAGATTCAAAAGGGGTGGTACGTAGTGTAACACTGAAAACCCAAACAAGTGTCTTAGAGAGACCAATTACAAAGGTCTGTCTGTTGTTGGAGAATGACATGTAAATATGACTTTGGTATGATTGTGATATGATCTAACGAGGTACTTTGAATGATTGCTTTGTGTGAAACAGTGCTTTCTGTGATGATGATGATGATGATGCTTGCTTTTCACTTACACTGAACATTCTAGGCTTCACATGCGCACATGGACCATGGACCTCCGAAGATCCATTCGTGCACACACAAGCGTCGTATCCATACACAGACACTAAGCACAACATACACCACTTATGGACTTGTGAATGAGCAATGCCTGTAATGGCAAATGGACTCTATGAACTGAGCACTGAAATGAAAATGAAAATCACTAAAAAAAAAAAACAAAAAAAAAAAAAAAACTGTTCTCTTTTGATGTCATTGTGAATGATGTGAATTATGACTGATGTGAATGATGATTGAATTGACTTATGTATACATGGCTCCATATTTTATTTTGGTTGTTATTGTACCTGTCCTTAGCCAGTAGCAATAAGGGGGGTGATGTGTAGGAGCCATTTTTGATGGTTGATTTGGTATTTCATTTTTGCTTGACTTTTGGTTTGTTGACATTTGTTTTTTGTAATTGTGACACCTGCTGGCTGAAATTTGTCCCTGCACCTTGAATTTGGCAGCCTGGCTGATGATTCACCTTGGTGCTTAATTGGCACAGGTGAATAATCAGACAGCTATTTTTTGGAACAAAGAGCTCACTTTGAGCATTGAGCATGGAGCATTAGGCTTTTGGAAAGACAAAGACGCCAGCAGGAAACCGTTTTCAATATCGCATTTTTATGTTGTTTTTGGACGGTATTTTTTGCTTTGGAAACTTGGAAATGTACAATTGCTGAACTTTGGAAACTGGAAGAAATTTTAAGTTTAATGGAACATTGGAATAAACCGTCTCTTGAAACAATTGAAACACCTTCTTGGCGTCTAGATGTAGAACTTACAAGGAGTCACTACACACCTGGTCGGAGCCAGTGTGCGGAAGCCCTTAGGAGACTCTTCACCAGACTCTTCTACTGAACTGGGGTGCATTTCTGGAAAGCGTAGTATTAGTTAGCAACTTCGGTAGTTGCCAATGGGAAATTGCATTGCAACCAACAAAGTAGCTATCATAGTTAGCAATTATGTT
>NC_085861.1:1555027-1557527 GCF_034702125.1 Engraulis encrasicolus | reverse complement strand
AGGATAGGCAGACTGATCCTGATTGTAATCCCTCTAAATCGAAGAAAATTGACTCCGCCAGTGCAAACTATGATAGTGACGATGACTCGGTGTGTTCGACGATGTCGATTGGCTCATTGAGTGATCTTACTGAGTTGGGTGGGGAGAAGACGGTACAATATTCGGCGGATGACATAACTCGTTTTCTGCGAGACACGAAGGGGAAACGCGACGTCGAAGTGGAACAGTTCTTCCCTGACCGCTGTCAATTTATTAATGACGCAGTCTGCCTAATAAGAAATAAGGCGTTTGATTCAAAGGAGGTTGCGCGCCTCCGTAAACACTTGGGCATATTGCGTCGTAAAATTAGGCAGGGAGCCACGTCAATTTCTCAAACATAACATTTAATGGCAAACACACTGAACATTGCAACTCTTAATTTAAATGGTGCAAGGGATGTGAAGAAAAGACTGGCACTCCTTGACTTCATCAATTTGAAGCGTGTTAGTGTTGCAATGGTTCAGGAGACGCATAGTGATAAAGTGAATGAGGTCGACTGGAAAAAGGAATGGGATGGTCAGATTTTTTTTAGTCATGGGTCTGCGTTGAGCGGGGGCGTGGCAATTTTGTTTTCTAAGGGCTCCCTCCCACTTTCTTGTTGTGCCCAAGAGTTAGTGGAAGGGAGACTTCTCATGGTGACCGCCCATTTTGATAGTACTGTTATTGTTTTTATTGTTGTGTATGCACCTACTATTGGCCATGAAAGGGTGGCCTTCTTTGATAAACTTAATGAAGTGCTTATGACTTTAGACTCTGAATCTCTTCTCTTTCTGGCGGGGGATTTTAATTGCACTGAAAATGAAAAATTGGACAGGAACCATATGGAACCTCATGTCCCCTCTCAAAGGGCAATTATTCAATTAGCTAAGAATCATGATTTGGTTGACGTATGGAGGGCTTTTTATCAGGAGGCGAGGCAGTATACATGGTCTCACAGTAGGGATAATTATGTTTCCTTTGCACGCCTGGACAGAATATATGCTCCCTCACTTCAGCTTAATATAATTAAATCTTGTACTATTGTGCCTACTGGTTTTTCAGATCATTCTGCAGTTACTTGTAGCATATCTGTTAAGGCTTTTAAACCGAAAAGTGCCTATTGGTGTTTTAACACTTCACTTTTAGATAATGAGCATTTTAGAAACACCTTTAAGCATTTTTGGGGAATTTTTCAGGGACAAAAATGTTCTTTTTCTTCTTTAAGGGATTGGTGGGAATATGGGAAGACTCAAATCAAAGTGTTGTGTCAGCAGTTTACTTCTTATGTCACGAATGGTATTATTGATTCACTTACTACTCTGGAAAAAGAGATTTTAGCTCTCCAGGGGTCTCTGTCCACGGGTGATGCGTGTGTTAGGGATCTCCTGGAGGGGAAGAAGAGCTCACTTGCTGAACTTTTGGATGTTAGAGCGCAGGGGGCGCTGGTGCGTTCCAGGTTTCAAGGTGTCTCTTTAATGGACACACCCTCAAAGTTCTTTTTTAATTTGGAGAGACGACATGGCCAGAGTAGACTCATGCACTCCTTGAAGACTGAGTCTGGCCAGGAATTGTCTGATCCAGCACAAATGCGAGCCTATGCTAGGTCTTTCTATTCTAGCCTGTATGATTGTGAGCTCATTCCCGAAAATTTAGTTTCAAGTGATTTTTTTGAAGGGCTGCCTAGGCTGCCTAAGGAGAGTCATACTGAAACTGATGGTCCTTTGACTCTCTCTGAGCTTGAAAGTGCACTTATGAGTATGGAAAATGGTAAATCCCCTGGGATAGATGGTCTACCTATAGATTTTTATAAAACATTCTGGAATTACCTGGGGGAGGACCTCCTGGCAGTACTGCGCGAGTGCCTAGAAGCAGGCTGCCTTCCTCTAAGCTGCCGCAGGGCGGTTGTGACGCTCTTGCCAAAGAAGGGTGATTTGCAAAACATTGGTAACTGGCGGCCAGTCTCGCTATTATGCTCTGATTTGAAGATCCTGGCTAAGGCTCTGGGATCAAGGCTTAAAAAAGTAATAGGCCAGGTGGTGCATCCAGACCAATCTTATTGCATACCTGACCGGTCCATACTTGATAATATAGCTATGGTCAGGGACCTGTGGACTATATCAGAGAAGCTGGGTCTTAATGTGGGACTGATATCTCTAGATCAACAAAAAGCGTTTGACCGTTTAGAGTTCCTGTACCTGTGGTCAGCCATGAAATCCTTTGGGTTCAGCTCCGACTTAATTAGCATGGTTAGGGTCCTTTACCGTAATATTGAAAGTGTTCTGAAAATAAACGGGTGTTTGGGGGCTCCATTCAAGGTGTTGCGTGGAGTTAGGCAGGGCTGTCCATTGTCAGGGATGTTGTATTCCATTGCCATTGAGCCTCTGTTACACAGACTACGAACTGGTTTAGGGGGTATCTCTGTGCCTTTGATTAATGAATGTTTTTATTTGTCTGCTTATGCCGATGATGTTTCTGTGTTTGT
>NC_085861.1:1545027-1547527 GCF_034702125.1 Engraulis encrasicolus | reverse complement strand
TTGGAGAATTTGCAGCAGTCTTTTAATATTCTACAAAATGCCTTCATTGGTCTTAAGCTTCTACTTAACGTAAGCAAGACTAAATGTATGGTCTTTACTCGATCTAAGCATGGCATGAAAAATGATTTTAATATATCTACTTTAGATGGGTCTGTTATTGAGAGAGTATCACATTATAAGTACCTGGGAATCTGGCTAGATGACAAGTTCACATTCAAGAAACATACTGACTGTCTTGTCACTACGCTCAGACAAAAGCTATCTTTCCTGCACAGAAATAAATATCACTTTCCTGTTTTCTGCAGAAAAAAGTTAATTGAAGCTACTTTTCTGTCTTCCCTTGACTATGGTGATGTTATTTACAGACATGCACCACTCTCTAATCTGAAGGCACTTGACACTGTCTATCATTCAGCTCTTCGTTTTATTACTGGGGATCCATATAGCACTCATCATTGCCTGTTATATGATAAAGTTGGGTGGGCTCCACTTTCTCACAGAAGGGACATGCATTATTTTAGTTTTATTTTTAAGGCCCTCACTGGTAAACTCCCATTTTATATTTCATCTCTTTTAGTTTGGCACTCCAACCCATATCAAACCCGCAGCAGCAACTTTTTACTGGAGGTCCCTTATGCCCGCACTGAACTGGGTAAAACGGCTTTTAGTGTCTGTGGACCTTCACTTTGGAATACCCTACAACAAAGGATAGGTCTTCAAGCCTTGGTGTCTTTAGAACATTTTAAAGTAATAGTGGGAAGTTTTTTATCACATACTTGTACTTGTTTTAACTCATAAGTTTTAATTCATAGTTTGTCTTAATTTTTACCTCTTATATGATTTATGTTGCATTGTGTATGTTGTATATGTATATGATTTTATATGTGTAATTGTTTGTTACTCGACATCATTGTAAATGAGGGCTGGGCTCTCAATGATTCTTCGAGTTTAAATAAATAAATGAATTCGGCCGAAACGCAAAAAAAGACACTTTCGGTTTTCGTCCGAAAGCCAATTGAGTGGCCGAATCGGAGGCCGAATAGAAAATGAATTAAAAATGGACATTAATTACACTAATTTCGGTTCTACTCTAACATTTGAAGACTTCAAATACACATTTATTTTCTTTCAAAAACATGTCTAAACATTTATAGTAAGCCGTAGATTTTAGCACTATTTAAAAATTGTGAAAAACCTAACTTCTGATAACTTTTAACTGAATTGTAATATTCGGTTTCGGTATTCGGCCAAGTGATTAATTATTTTTCGGTTTCGGTTTCGGCCACAAATTTTAATTTCGGTGCACCTCTATTCTAGAATGATAAGTAGCCAATCACAAGCCTTGAATTCCAGTTTAGTGAGGCACATGTCAGGGGAACACAGGCAACCGACAGAGTTATTATTCAGTTTCTTAAATGCATGTAAACAACAATAAAGAGTTACACACACACACACGCACACACACACACACACAAATGATGCTAACCTGGACCCTTACCGCACAAGTACACCTAGCGCGACAAGAGCCAGGCGAGCGATAGAAGTAATTGACTTTGTATTGAGTCGTGTGACAAAAGCGATTCTGGAGACTAGAGGCGATTCGCACGCCGAGAGCGACAGTTTGATGTTGAAATCCTTTCAACTTTCTATGATGCGGTTCGGCGACCAGCCGCGGCAGCCAATGACTGTATAGAGGTCAGTGACCACAGCCAATGGGAATGTTTGAATGCTTTGCCTTCTGCTTGTAACGGACATACTCTAGTCGCTTCAATCGCTCGTATCGCTCTTGCTGCACAGAAGCGATTCTCTGCCTGGTGTATTCATGCGGTTAGTGTAAGTTGGATGCTGGATCACTTACAATATAAGTCTGTGGATAGCATGATGACCTCCCTGTAATGTGTGTGTGCGCGTGTGTGTGCGCGTGTGTGTGCGTGTGTGTGTGTGCGTGCGTGCGTGTGCGTGCGTGCGTGCGTGTGTGTGTGCGTGTGTGTGTGTGTGTGTGTGTGTGTGTGTGTGTGTGCGTGCGTGCGTGTGTGTGTGTGTGTGTGTGTGTGTGTGTGCGTGCGTGTGTGTGCGTGCGTGTGTGTGCGTTCGTGTGTGTGTGTGTGTGTGTGTGTGCGCGCGTGTGCGTGCGTGTGTGTGTGTGTGTGTGTGCGTGTGTGTGTGTGTAGGCTACTACGTGCCCAGTGACGATGGCGAGTTCTACCAGTTCTGCTACGTGTCTCACCGCGGGGAGATCCGGGGGGCTAGCACCCCCTTCCTCTTCCGAGCCAACTCCCCCCCCCACGACGAGATCCTCGCCATCGAGGACGACACACACTCAGACATACTGGTGGTCACCACTAAAGCCAGCATACTGGAGGTACACACACACACACACACACACACACACACACACACACACACACACACACACACACACACACACACACACACACACACACACACACACACACACACACACACACACACACACAAGAGCGCGCACACTGCTTCACAA
>NC_085861.1:1537527-1540027 GCF_034702125.1 Engraulis encrasicolus | reverse complement strand
TTCTGATGTATTAGACCATACAACAGAACAGTAGTCCATCTGGGACAGAACTATAGCCTGCATTAGTTGTTTAACCAGGTAGCCTGGCAAGTATTTACGACAGTATTTAATTGCAGCCATACCTCTACCCATCTTCTTTACCATTTCATTAATATGGCCCGTCCAGTTCATCCTGCTATCAATCAAGACACCCAGTAGCTTTACTTCTGTGACTTGTTCTATTTCTTTGTCATCTATTTTTACATTCAATTTCGGGTCTAATCTACCTCCCCATTTAGAACACAATACTATACATTTCGTTTTTTCAATATTAAGAACTAATTTATTTGAGTCAACCCATTTCTTGACCCGTAAAAGGTCATCATTTAAGATATTTTCTAATTCGTTTGCTGTTGAGGCTGCTACATAAAGAGTAGAGTCATCCGCATACATACCAATGGATGTCTGTTTCAACATTAAAGGTAAATCATTAGTAAATATTGAAAACAATAATGGCCCTAAGCAGCTTCCTTGTGGAACTCCACAGTTCATCTCTCTCATAACTGAGAAGCTGCCATTAAAGTACACACAGTATTTCCTATTGGTAAGGTAGCTGCTTATCCAGGCAACAGAGCGTCTGTCAAAACCATAGCAATGTAGTTTATTCACCAGTAACATATGGTCAAGTATATCAAAGGCTGCGCTAAAATCTAACAACACAGAACCAATAATCTTGCCTGAATCTATTTTTCTCAACCATTCATCAGTCATATCAGTAAGTGCAGTTGCTGTAGAGTGGCCCTTTCTGTATGCATGCTGGTGAGGTGTAATCAGGTCATTTGTACAAAAGTAATGTTGTATTTGCTCATATGCTATTCTTTCCATAATTTTACTCAACAGAGGTAGAATGCTTATTGGTCTGCTGTTCTTTCCAGAGAATGTGTCTCTGTTGTTCTTGGGCAATGGAATGATCTTAGCGATTTTCCAATCTGCAGGACACATTGATTTTTCAAAACTTAAATTAATTATATGACAGATAGGTGGCGCCAAAGCATTGGCAACAGGTTTAAGCAGTCTTGCATCCAGGTTATCAATACCAGCTTGCTTATTCTTACTGGTGCGTATAAGTTGTTCCACGGTAGATATTTGGACTTCATCAAAATGAAAAGTACAGCATTTATTTTTCATAATTTTGTTCATGATAAGACTGGATGAGAGCTCTTGCCCACTATTGCAAACCTCCATCCCATTTTTTAATTTCTGAATTTTATCACTAAAAAAATAACTCAAGTAGTTGGCTATATCTTCTGGTTTAGTCATGAACTGTCCCTCCACTTCTAAATAAGATGGTGTGGTTCTGCCACTCTTACCCATTAATTGATTAAGAATGTTCCAAGTTGCTTTACTATCTGTTCTGATACTGCTAATCTTTTATGATAGTACATTCTTTTCTTCTTTTTATTCAACATTGTTACAAAGTTTCTAAGTTTACGATATTTGTTCCATTCTTGTTCACCACCAGATTTGATAGCTTCTGCTTTGGCTCTGTCCCTTTCCATCATGTGCACTTTCAGATCCTGATCTATCCAGGGTGATCTTACATTTCGTACTGTTAATTTCTTCACAGGAGCATATTTATTAACTATCGGGAATAGTAGATGGTCAAACACACCTAAAGCAAGATTTGGATCATCCTCCTGGAGAACTTGTGACCAATCCACTTGTCTTACTTCGTCACAAAAGTTATTTTCATTAAAATGTTTAAAGCTTCGTTTAAGAACAATTTTCTGACCCCTCTTGGGGATTTTTGTCTTTCTTCCAACAGCTATAAAGTTGTGATCACTACAGCCCATTGGAAGGGAAATTGCTTTCGAGCACAACTCTGCTACATTTGTAAATATTAAATCAATGCATGTTGAGGATTTGATTCCATCTGCTCTTCTGAATATCCTAGTAGGCTTCTTAACGACCTGTGATAAATTACATGCATCTGCTAGAGTATGAAGTCTAGCTTTCATTGGACAATCATTCATATTCCAGTCTATATTGAAATCACCCAGGACAAACACTTCAGAATTTGAATCACACACTTTATCCATTATTTTACATATGTTATCTAAATACACTGCAGTTGCATTCGGAGGCCTATAGCAGCAGCCTATTAACATTGGTCTTAAATGTGGTAGTTGAACCTGCAGCCACAAAAATTCCACCCCTTCATAACCTAAATCAGTCCTGATTTTAACAGGAATATGATCTTGACAATAGATAGCTACACCACCTCCCTTCCTTCCCCTGTCAAGTCGAAATATATTATATCCCTCTATTTTTAAAACATCACTGTTTATATCTGGATTCAGGTGGGTCTCTG
This sequence comes from Engraulis encrasicolus, assembly GCF_034702125.1. Classification (NCBI taxonomy): domain Eukaryota; kingdom Metazoa; phylum Chordata; class Actinopteri; order Clupeiformes; family Engraulidae; genus Engraulis; species Engraulis encrasicolus. Next base: position 1,537,677 of record NC_085861.1, on the reverse strand, counting down.
TTAATGCCAGTACATGTAAATTATATCCACTAAGAATGTTAAAGACCTCATCTACTTTGTTGCGTAAACTACAAATATTCAAGTGACCCATTCTAAATCCTTTTTGTGGTAAAGCAGAACTAGTCATTCATATTCACCAGAAATGTTTTT
>NC_085861.1:1487527-1527527 GCF_034702125.1 Engraulis encrasicolus | reverse complement strand
AGGCTCGTTTTTGACGGAGCAGTGCTGCGTTTGCTCTGTCGCGCATGTGCACTTTGCCATTTCAATGCATTCCACCAGAATAGCAAAAGCAGCACTGCTCCAACACAAACGATCCCATTGCTGATGTGGAAGTGGGCGTGTCCTCTACAGGAAGTGGCGTGGCGGGGACAGGAAGTGATGCGACTCTGGAGAACCTCCTGAACAGCAAACTGAAGAACGACAAGAGCGACAAATACAAGAAGATACGACAGATGCTGAGTGTACGACACACACACACACACACACACACACATACACACATACACACACACACATACACACATACACACACACACACGACAAGTACAAGAAGATACGGCAGATGCACACACACACACATACACACACACATACGCGACAAATACACACACACACACACACACGCACACACACATGCACATGCACACGACAAATACACACACACACCCAGGGCTCTAAATTAACGGACGCCAACACGCCAAATGCGGGTGAAAAATTATTTTTACACTCTGAAGAGGGCAAATAACACAAGGAGGCGCGCAAGTCAAGTTTGTTTTGCCTTTTACTATGATTTAAAGTAGGGCAGCAGAGCAACAACACAAAGCAACAGAAAAACAATGAAAAAGACGAGGTTGAGAGAGCCAGCCCTCCAGCTTTTAAGTCCTCTTCTGAGGCACGCATCTGAGAGTTTGAAAAGCGACCAGCAAAAGGACCCAAAGCCTCCGCGCTCGCGGCTCTCCGCAAGTAGAGCAGCCCGATGGTTTTGTATGCTCAGGAGGGCCTCGCGTCCAATCAGCAGCCAGCAATCACGGGACCCGATGAGTGAACGCACCTGCACACAAACACTAGGCAGCAGTCATGCAGTGCAACTGATTTAGGCAGTCACACGCCCATAGCTGGGCGTGACACCCTCCCCCTTAAAGACAGCAACTCCAACCCCGTAAAACAAAAAATGCATGCCAAGAAGAAAAAACACACCACCCTACACCAAAACATAGGCTACGTGAACTCACTCAGTCTCCACCCTCCGGGGCACGGGAAAGCGCATCCGCCACTACGTTCTCCGTGCCCCGGATGTGTCTGATATCTAGATGGTAGGGCTGGAGAAAGAGACACCACCTCATCAGTCTCTGATTTGGGTTCTGGAGGGAGTGCAAGAAGGTCAGTGGATTGTGATCGCTGAAAACCACTAGAGGTACCCCGCGACCCCCCACGTACACTTCAAAATGTTGAAGTGCCCAGATCAAAGCCAGCGCTTCCTTCTCAATGACGGAGTAATTTAGCTGATAAGACAAAAATTTTCGCGAGAAGAAACACACAGGATGCTCCACTCCACTTTCATCCTCCTGGAGCAATACTGCCCCAGCGCCCACATTACTGGCATCCACGTGAATTTTGAATGGTTCATCTAGGCGAGGCGCCATCAACACGGGAGCGGAGGTCAAAAGACCCTTTACTCCGTCGAATGCTCTTTGGCAGTGGTCGGTCCAAATGAACGCAGCAGTGGACTTCAGTAAGTCCGTTAATGGAGAGACCACTGTCGAAAAGTTTCGGCAGAAGCAGCGGTAGAACCCCACCATTCCCAAAAAACGCATAAGCTCCCGTTTAGTGAGTGGTACGGGGAAACGGTCAATCGCAGCTACTTTAGCGCGTATGGGTCGTACCTGGCCCTGACCCACCACCCTTCCGAGGTAGGTCACGGTCGCCCCAGCAAACTCACACTTCGCCAGGTTGACCGTGAGCCGCGCCTCGGCAAGGCGGTGGAAGAGCGCGCGCAGCCTCTGCAAGTGAGCTGGCCAAGTGTCACTGACCAAAATTACGTCATCAAGGTACACCGTTACGCCTTCCAATCCTGCAACGACGATGTTCATCAATCTTTGGAAACAAGCAGGGGCGTTTCGTAGGCCAAAACTCATCACGCGGTAAGCGAATAGGCCATTGTGAGTAATGAAGGCTGAAACTTCCCGTGCCCTGTCTGTCAGCCGCACTTGCCAGTAGCCCTTCAGTAGATCTAACTTGGACACGAATTTTGCAGCCCCTACCTGATCAACGCAATCCTCTATTCGGGGCAGAGGGAAAGAATCGGGTTTGGTCACTGCATTCAATTTTCTGTAATCAGTACAGAATCGAAAAGATCCGTCCGATTTTTTAACTAGCAAACAAGGAGATGACCAACCTGAAAAAGAAGGCTCAGCTAAACCATTCTCCAACAGATACTGAACCTCCTTTTCAAGCACTCCTCTTTTCTCCAACGGAACGCGATAAAATCGCTGGCGAATTGGTTCCGCTTCCCCCACATTAATGTCGTGCTGAAGCACATCGGTTTGGGTGGGCACATCTGAAAATAACACCGTAAACTCGTCAAACAATTCACGGAGTTCCTGCTGCTGACTCGTGTCTAAGTGATTGATCAGTGAGGACAAGTTTTGTAATGTTTCTGAATTTTTCAACCGCCCCTGTAAGACACAATCATCTACAGTCTTAACCTCCTCGTCCAGCGCTGCCACCGCTGGAGGAGGAGGGACCTCCCCAGGATTGCTGTCCATCAGCACCCCCTCAGTTCGCGCCAAAGGAGGAGTGTCAATCACCCGGGAGCTGTCCACTAGCACCACAGGCGACGGACACTTCTCTTGATTACGGGCATGGTATGGCTTAAGGAGATTGACATGACACCGGTGTGTCTTCTTCCGCCTTTCTGGGGTTGAGAGCGTGTAGTTATCATTTTGCCCACAACGAATGATTTTATACGGTCCCGAAAATTTTGCCTGCAACGGAGACCCGACAACCGGAAGCAGTGCTAGGACCCGGTCCCCAACAGCAAACACACGATGCTCAGCACGACGGTCAAACAATTTTTTCATTCGTGTCTGGGATTCTCCCAGCCTGGAACTAGCCAGTTGCCACGCGGAGAAAAGACGTCGCCGGAACCCCGAGACATAATCTGCCAAATTACCCGGGGGATCCAAGTCAGTCCATTTGTCATGCAGGACCGACAACAGCCCACGCACCCGGTGACCAAAGACGAGATCATTTGGGCTGAAGCCGGTACTTTCATGGGTCACTTCACGGGCAGCCAACATTAACCACGGCAGACCCTCCTCCCAGTCACCCCCCAATTCGACGCAGTAAGCTCGTAGCAGCGACTTTAAGGTGGAATGAAAGCGCTCCAGGGCCCCCTGGCTTTGGGCGTGATATGCAGTGGACAGGTTTTGCTGAACACCCAACTGTCGGAGAACTTCGGCAAAAAACTTGGAAGTGAAATTACTACCTCTGTCCGACTGAATTACTCTCGGCAGACCGAAGACCGAAATGAACTGACTAAGAGCCTTGACCACAGCTCTAGAGGTAATTGAGCGCAGCGGATAAGCAGCCGGGTACCGTGTAGCTCGACACATTACGGTCAGGAGATATTCACTCCCACTCTTGGAGCGAGGCATCGGACCAACGCAGTCAATTATGAGATGTTCAAACGGAAAACATGTCGGTGCAATAGGGCGTAAAGGGGCTGGTTTTAGGACCACATTCGGTTTTCCCGTCAACTGACATGTATCGCACGTCCTGACATAGGCAGAGACATCACGCTTAACACCCGGCCAGAAAAAATATCTTAACACGCGATCATATGTTTTTCTGACCCCTGCGTGACCAGCCAAATTATCATGCGCGGTTTGGAGAACAGAGTTTCGAAGCTTGTCGGGAACAACAACTTGGATTATCGGGTCACCCACTAGATGACCGTTGTGAGGCGACCACTTACGCAGCAAAACATTATCCTTGATGAAGTATCCCCTAGCTTTACTACGTATGTCTTCATCACTGTCCACAAACGCGTACAATGTGTTGAGCGTCTCGTCATGGCGTTGTGCGCTAATCAAATCATCACGAGTAATCGGACAAGGGTAACCAGCCAGCGAAAAGGGTTTTTCCATCGCGGGAAGCTCAGCTCCACCAGCCTTCAGGCTGGCGGCGCGGGTCATCACACACGAAGGAAACACCTCAGGAAAACGCGCCCCACACTCGTCCCCAACAGAATGTGGGGTCTCCCCAACCACCAAGGAAGGCACGGGCTCAGCGAAAATTTTGTCCCCTGCCAGATCATTCCCCAAAATCACAGAAACCATATCGACTGGAAGCTCAGGGCGAACAGCCAGTTCGACAGTACCCCGCACAAAGCTACAATCCAAATGAACCCTATGTAGTGGTGTAGACAGGGTGTTAAGGCCTATGCCACGAACCAAAAGGGACTTTCCGGTATAGCTAGCAGAAGAAAAGGGTAACGCCGACTGTAAAATGAACGAGCTGCTAGCGCCAGTGTCTCGCAAAATCTTAACTGGAACTTCGCGACCACCGCCGGCAAGCGACACCGAACCCTCAGAAATAAACGGCCGGAATGAACCAGCAGCACCGGCAGCGCACATGGAGACAGAGGAAGGCGTAACCGGAGAAACCTCGGAGACCGGGGTGGATGGCATATCGATAGCCAAGACCGTCGGCCTCGCAGGAACAACCTGACGCCCCCCTCGTTTAGCTTTTAACAATGGGCAATCGGCCTTCCAGTGTCCCAACTCCCCACAGTAGTTGCAGGTCCAATCGCGAGCTAGATTTTTATTCGACGAAGAACGACGATCATAAATTGAAGCCGCTGGCGCAAGCGCAGAATTGGACGAAGGGCGAATGGCAACAGACTGCAGGCGATGGGTAACCTCCCATTCATCCGCCAGCGCGGCCGCCTGCGAAGCTTTTGTCACGCCACGCTCCATAATAAATGTAGCAATCGTTGGAGGCAGAGTTTGCTTAAATTGTTCCAATAATACCAAGTCGACCAATGCGTCCAGCGACTCAGCACTAGCGGATCTGCGCCAACGACCAAACTGTAAGGTCAACTCACGAACGAACTCCGTATGAGATTGCGTCCCCCCCTTACGCATGGTTCGAAACTGGTGCCTATAAACCTCAGGCACCAGCTCGTACTCATTCAGCACAGCGGCTTTGACTTTAGCATAATCTTTACGGTCCTCCCCGGAAAGAGACGAGCACGCCCGTTGCGCCCGACCAGTCAATACGCTCTGGAGAAGCAGTGTCTTTTCTATACCAGACCACGCATGCGCATCAGCCACACATTCAAACAAATCAAAAAACGCGTCTACGTCTGACTCATTGAAGTGTGGGACCAAGCGGAGATTTTTCGCTACATTCAATGTGGCCGACGAGGCGGAGTCAGAAGGAACAGGTTGGGCAGGCTGGCCTGAGAGTTTACCTTCTCTAATTAGATCCAGACGCTGCTGTTCAATATCCAACTTTTTCGCCTCCAAATGCAGGCGGTCAGCGTCACTGTCCCTAATAAATTTAAGGCGCTCTAGCTCCGCCTCGCGTTGAAAAGCGAGTAATTCTTTCTGCTCATCAAATGACAACCCACCCATGACAGCTGGGACTGACGAAGGCGAGGGTGGTTTCGCAACAGGGAACCCCTGCTGAACCGACGGAGGTGAATCCGTCGCCTCAGCAGACGGAAGCGACAACACCTTCTGAGCCACTAAACCGGCGATAACAACGACACGAATTTGGTCCTTCACACGACGTTCAACTAGGGGCACAGATATATTGTAAGCCCCTGCGAGCTCCAACAGGTGTTCCTTAGTCATAAGGTCAAGGAGCGCCAACGACGGAGATTTAACAAATTCAGCTACAATTTGGGCCGCCATCGCAACGCAAAAAAACCCACAACCTCAACGTAACCGGAAAAAAATGCCACCCCCCAGCAGTAGAACACACAGCACTCACGATATAATTCACCGCTCAACCTTCCAGACGCCCACTAAACCCCCCAGCCCACTAATAGTAGATCCTGACTCTTCAGGCGGCGTAAGGCCGGGGATTTTAAGCACTGAACTCGTAAGCGTAAAGAAGCTGCCAATGCTTGACAACTCTTGGCTTCGAAAGTGCCCCCGAGACAACTGCTCTAAGCCCCGTACCGCCACAAAAACAAAAAAATGCACGCTAAGCGCACACTACACCTGTCCTGGGCGAATGGAAAGCAGAAACATATAACTGCGTATCCCACTACTGGAGGACAACACCCAAAGAAAACGCACTAGGCAACGGAATAACCAATAAGGCAATGTAAACTTAATAACAATCAGCGGAAAAGAGAGTGAGAGAAAAAAACAACTACTACTGCCCCATAGTAACTTGACTCCGGCCCCACCGACAATACGGCCAAAGATCACATATACACACACACGACAACTCAAACCAGAGGTTTTAACGAGCCCCCATGTGTTACACTCTGAAGAGGGCAAATAACACAAGGAGGCGCGCAAGTCAAGTTTGTTTTGCCTTTTACTATGATTTAAAGTAGGGCAGCAGAGCAACAACACAAAGCAACAGAAAAACAATGAAAAAGACGAGGTTGAGAGAGCCGGCCCTCCAGCTTTGAAGTCCTCGTCTGAGGCACGCAGCTGACAGCAAAAGGACCCAAAGCCTCCGCGCTCGCGGCTCTCCGCAAGTAGAGCAGCCCGATGGTTTTGTATGCTCAGGAGGGCCTCGCGTCCAATCAGCAGCCAGCAATCACGGGACCCGATGAGTGAACGCACCTGCACACAAACACTAGGCAGCAGTCATGCAGTGCAACTGATTTAGGCAGTCACACGCCCATAGCTGGGCGTGACAGGCTGGTAGAAAAAATCATCCACTAGCCAAATTGGCCGGTAGCGCGCGCCCGACTGAACGTTAATCAGCTGCCTGCACAGATCTGTAGCTGCCGTCTGATGAACGTTAAAACGTCGCCTACATTACCCATGAACATTAGTCCTACCGTCATGATGTAGCCCACACCCATTGGCTGACCGTTAATCACAATAAGGCAGCCTCACATCCATTGGCTGCGTGTTTGATACCCGCGCGCTGGAACTAGTGTTGATAAAATATTTTCAATGAGCGGACTAGCGCGGATTACTTCGGTTTTGTAGGTTTTGGTCAGATGAAAAATAATGTGGCAGTGGTTAAAGCACGGTTATGTGTCGATGAATGCAAGTAATAGCAGCGTAACTGTTGTGACGGTGAAATAGAGTATTGGTGGAGCGAAAACGGCGTGAGTGAGTGGAGGGACAGGACAGCTGTCTGTCAAAACAGTGTCGTTGCCGTCAGAAGCCGTCTGATATTTGCGAGGTCCTCGCAACTACAAACGATGGAGTTGTCGTTTCCTAATAACGCCCACGCCATCGCAAAGACCCTGCACGAGTTTGACACGAGTAAGTGAAAAAAAAGATAACAAAAACTAGCGACGAAAGTAACAAAGTAAGCATGGTCTCCGTGGTGTTATTGGATATCTAGTTGACATAGCGTAACGGTAATTGTCATTCCAAGCGCATCGTAAGTAAAGCTAATATGAATTTGACCTGGAGGAACTTGAAGGTGTCACGCAGCAGCAGCATAAACACACAATGCAGACATCATTCACGCACTGTGTAGGTGTGTGTGTGTGTGCGTGCGTGCGTGCGTGCGCGCGGGTGTCTCCTGTCCTTCTCCTCTCGTCTCCTTCTCCTCCCTTCATCTCTTCTCCCCTTCACCTGTCTTCTTTGCATTGTCCATGGTATTTGGCCCACTGTGTGTGAAGTGATGCTGTGTATATGAGGTTTTGCAGTGTTTGGTTGTGTGTGTGTTTGGCTAGTGTATGTTGAAAGTCTGGTATGTGTGTGACATTAGTGTTGAAGGCATGCTGTGTTTGTGTGAGTTGTAGGCCTATACTGTATGAGGTTTGGGTGATGGTGTGTGAGGTAATAGGCTAGTGTTTGGCTGTCTGTGCAGTATATGGAAATGGAATGAAAAATAATGAAATGCAGGTAATAAAAATATAATTGCTAAATAATTATAGAATAGACTGAATTATATTGAGTATAATATTTATATTGTTTATCTGTGTTGAGGACATAGCCTAGTTTAATAAAATAATTAAAAGCAACATAATTAACGCATGGTTTATTTTGGTGAGAAAACAATGGCTAGTTGACCTTCCATTTGGCTGGTAAGAAAAAATGTCTACTAGCCAAATTGGCTGGTGGTGGAAAAAGTTAATTTAGAGCCCTGCACACGACAAATACAAGCAGATACAATAGATGCTCAGTGTAAACATACATTGGTGTTGCACCGTGTGGAGATGTCAACAGTCTGCTTGCTAGTCTGCAGGGCTGTAATGATACACTCGACTCACAATTCAACAGTCTGCTTGCTAGTCAGTAGGGCTGTAACGATACACTCGACTCACAATTCAACAGTCTGCTTGCTAGTCAGTAGGGCTGTAACGATACACTCGACTCACAATTCAACAGTCTGCTTGCTAGTCAGTAGGGCTGTAACGATACACTCGACTCACAATTCAACAGTCTGCTTGCTAGTCAGTAGGGCTGTAACGATACACTCGACTCACAATTCAACAGTCTGCTTGCTAGTCAGTAGGGCTGTAACGATACACTCGACTCACAATTCAACAGTCTGCTTGCTAGTCAGTAGGGCTGTAACGATACACTCGACTCACAATTCAACAGTCTGCTTGCTAGTCAGTAGGGCTGTAACGATACACTCGACTCACAATTCAACAGTCTGCTTGCTAGTCAGTAGGGCTGTAACGATACACTCGACTCACAATTCAACAGTCTGCTTGCTAGTCAGTAGGGCTGTAACGATACACTCGACTCACAATTCAACAGTCTGCTTGCTAGTATTAGGGCTGTAACGATACACTCGACTCACAATTCGATTTGTATCACGATTTTTGACCTACGGTTCGATACACCACACGATTTCACATTTTCCAATATTATAAAATAAAATTATGAACTATGATTGTTTATAGGTACAATATGTTACAAGAGGCTATGATATTTTTTTAAGTTTACATGTGATAATGATGATGATTTGAAGCTTGGAAGCACTATCACTTCATATCATTTGATTTTTTTCTGATGGGAAACAAAACTTTGAAAAGGCGTATCACGATACTGCCTCCTTGTATCACGATACAGTATCGTGACTCTGTGTATCAGGATTTCTGGGTTCGATACAATATCTTTACAGCCCTACTAGTCAGTGTACCCAACAACTGCTGTGTGGTGCAAATTTAATGTCCGAGCGAGATACAGTGATGTATGTGAGCTGTCTAAGGGGTCTGACACACCAAGGCGGTAAAGCGTCGCGGAACGGCCACGTTTTTTACCGGCGTCGGTGAAAATACATTGAAACCTATCTGTCCTTACACACCAACCGGCGGTAGTCGGGCGTCAGCGGCGCGGGAGCCGGCTCCGCGCCGCGCTGCATTTGGAAAATAGAACTCGAGCGTATTTTTCACGCCGGCGACCGGCGGTGTCTCATTCAAATGAATGGCAAAGTAGCATGCTAGCTTTGGCTGTGGCTAGGGTTTTGAATAGGACTGGCCGCGCACGCCGACGCTGTCAGTGTGCAAGGCAGAGAAAAGCACGCCGGCCAAAACTAAGCAGAAAGACCGCGTCCGTCCTGCGACCGTTCCGTTCCGCCTTGGTATGTTTTGGCCCTAACCTGGTGTGCGTGTGTGTGTGTGCGCTGTGTGTGTGTGTGTGTGTGTGTGTGTGTGTGTGTGTGTGTGTGTGTGTGTGTGTGTGTGTGTGTAGGAGGAAAAGGAACGTAGTGGTGTGTATGTGTGTGAGCTGTCTAAACTGGAGCAGCGTTTTCGAGAGCAGCTGAAGACCAACGAGACGCTCCGACTGCAGATGGCAGCCGAGGAGGACCGATACAGGGTAACACACACACACTATACACACACACACACACACACTATACACACACACACACACACACCGATACAGGGTAATACACACACACACACACATTCATTATACACACACACTCATTATACACACACCGATACAGGGTAGAACACACACTCACTATACACACACACACACACACACATACACACACCGATACAGGGTAGAACACACACTCACTATACACACATATACGCCTCCTAAGAGAAGTGCTAGGTATTGGCCTTCATAGCCAAGGACAGTTATTTTCTCTTCAAGAGGGCGATATTGTATTAGATTCGTCAGGAAAGCCTCCTCAAGACATGATATACATTCCCAGGATATAAACTTGACTATTATTCTCATCAATAATTGTAATATCTGGCCTGATGGCATTCAACTCAGAGAATGAAGACATTTCTGCAGGGTCTTTCTTTGTAAGCATATTTTCTCTAGCAACACAGTTTTTGCGTATCGACACTGATGGAGATGTTTCAGAGCCAGGTTGCAGAGAAGGGGCACGAGTGTGTGTGTGTGTGTGTGTGTGTGTGTGTGAGAGTGTGTGTGTATAATGTATTTTAATGTGTGTGAGTGTGTGTGTATAATGTATTTTAATGTGTGTGAGTGTGTGTGTATAATGTGTTTAAATGTGTGTGTTTCAGAGTCAGGTTGCGGAGAAGGGGCGCGAGTGTGTGTGTGTGAGTGAGTGTGAGTGTGTGTGTGTGTGTGTGTGTGTGTGTGTGTGAGTGTGTATGTATAATGTATTTTAATGTGTGTGTGTGTGTGAGAGTGTGTGTGTATAATGTATTTTAATGTGTGTGTGTGTGTGTATGTATAATGTATTTTAATGTGTGTGTGAGAGTGTGTGTGTATAATGTGTTTAAATGTGTGTGTGTGTGTGAGTGTGTATGTATAATGTATTTTAATGTGTGTGTGTGTGTGAGAGTGTGTGTGTATAATGTGTTTAAATGTGTGTGTTTCAGAGTCAGGTTGCGGAGAAGGGGCGCGAGTGTGTGTGTGTGTGTGTGTGTGTGTGTGTGTGTGTATAATGTATTTAATGTGTGTGTGTTTCAGAGTCAGGTTGCGGAGAAGGGGCGCGAGCTGAAGGAACTGAAGGACAAATTAGCAGCACTGCAGAAGGGGAAGGTGAGTGTAGTGTGTGCGTGCGTGCGTGCGTGCGCGTGTGCGCGTGTGTGTGCGTGCGTGTGTGTGTGCGCCTGTGCGTGTGTTTAAGAAGAGGTATCACGTTAGCAGCAAACCATCACTAGCCTTTAGCTTAGCAGCTAACAGTCATCCCTTCAGATTAGCTGCTAACATCGCCCATAGCCTTCAGCGAAGCAGCTAACCATCCAACCACCAACATCGCTTTAGATTAGCTCGTAATCATCAATATAAGATTTTAGCGTAGGCCGGCCAATGCTCATCATTATTTCTTACGAGAGGTTTGTGTCGGATAAACTGCACAATCTCCCCCTGTGATGTTTGTTTTGTTGTCTACTTCCGTCTAGATTTAAATGTTAATTATATGTATAAGGTGGTGCTTTCAGCCTCCGTATTGCGCGCCAGCCCTGGTGGCTAATAGCCCATATAGACGTCTGCATCTTCTTTAGCTAGTTGGTTTGAGCACGTCATGGCTTTCACATCGAATCAAACCCAGTCACACTTCCCCCACGCTATTTTCTAGTCAAGGGAACGTGACAACATACTTTTCTCTTCAAGACACTCGAATCCTCTCTCTCATCTCTATCACTCTCTCTCTCTCTCTCATCTCTATCACTCTCTCTCTCTCATCTCTATCACTCTCTCTCTCTCTCTCTCTCTATCTCGCCATCTCTCCATCCCTCTCTATCTGTCTCTTTTCCTCTCCCGCTATATCCCGCCATCTCTAATCCTCTCTCTCTGTATCTCTCCCTCTCTATCCCTCTCTCTCTGTATCTCTCCCTCTCTATCCCTCTCTCTCTGTATCCCGTCATCTCTATCCCTCTCTCTCTGTATCCCGTCATCTCTATCCCTCTCTCTCTGTATCCCGCCATCTCTCCATCCCTCTCCAACTCTTTCTCTTGTCCTTTCCCTCTTATCCACCTCATCTCTCTCTCTCTCTCTCTCTCTCTCTCTCTCCCTCCCTCTCTCTCTCCCTCTCTCTCTCTCTCTCTCTCTCTCTCTCTCTCTCTCTCTCTCTCTCTCTCTCTCTCTCTCTCTCTCTCTCTCCCCTCCTCCCCCTTTCTATTTCAACCTCACTCTAGCGTTCTTTTTCATCTCTTTCTCTCTAGCTCTCTCTCTACTCCCTCCCTCTCTCTTTCTCTCTCTTTACTCTTTACCCCCCTTTCTATTTTCCATCTCTTTTTCTCTCACTCCCTTTCCTGCCCTTCTCTCTCTCCCTCCCCCTCTCTCCTTATCCCTCTCCCTCTCTCTATCCCCCTCTCTCTCCCTCTCTCTCTTTCTCTCTCTCTCTCCCTCTCTTTATCCCCCTCTCTCTCCCTCTCTCTCCCCCTCTCCCCCCCCTCTCTTCCTCTCTCTCTCCATCCCTCCATCTGTGTGTCTTTTAGGTTTCTGCTTCTAAATGAAAAAGGCGCCTGACTATAAACTTCAATAAAACCCCAAACGCCACAAGCCTTCATTAAGCAAGCCTGTGTGTGTGTGTGTGTGTGTGTGTGTGTGTGTGTGTGTGTGTGTGTGTGTGTGTGTGTGTGTGTGTGTGTGTGTGTGTGTGTGTGTGTGTGTGTGTGTGTTGAGTTACCAGTCCTCTCACCTCAGATGACTGCTGTACCCCGCTGTGTGTGTGTGTGTCTGGGTGCGTGTGTGTGTGTGTGTGTGTGTGTGTTTGTGTCTGCTTACTTTCAAAACTGGTGTGCACATAAATGTTTTCAAACCAGTGCACTACCCTGCATGTGACTAACTGTGTTTTGTGTGTGTGTTTGTGTGTGTGTGTGTGTCCGTGTGTGTGTCCGTGTGTGTGTCCGTGTGTGTGTCCGTGTGTGTGTCTGTGTGTGTGTCCGTGTGTGTGTCCGTGTGTGTGTCTGTGTGTGTGTCTGTCTGTCTGTCTGTCTGTCTGTTTATGTGTGTGCGTGTGTGTGTGTGTGTGTGTGCGTGTGTGTGCGTGCGTGCGTGCGTGCGTGCGTGCGTGCGTGCGTGCGTGCGTGCGTGTGTGTGTGTGTTTGTGTGTAAAGGATCTCCAGCGTGGTGTGAGTGGTGAGCAGGAAGGGGAGGAGCCTGGGCAGGAAGAGGCGGGACTTGTGTTTCAGGAGGGGGAGGAGTTACAGCTGCAGTACCCTCTGCCCTATCAGGAGCCAGCATCCCTCATGACATCACACCTGGAGTACGGAAACCCCTACACACCAGGTACACACACACACACACACACACACACACACACACACACACACACACACACACACCTGGAGTACGGAAACCCTTACACACCAGGTACACACACACACACACACACACACACACACACACACACACACACACACACACACACACACACACACACACCTGGAGTACGGAAACCCCTACACACCAGGTACACACACACACACACACAGACACACACACACACACAGACACACACACACACACACACACACACACACACACACACACACACACACCTGGAGTACGGAAACCCCTACACACCAGGTACACACACACACACACACACACACACACACACACACACACACACACACACACACACACACACACACACACACACCAGTGCTTGACACTAACTTTTTCGCTTACCAGCCATGTTGGCTAGTGGTTTTCCTGACTCACTAGCCATTGGGCCTTTTCACTAGCCATAATTTTCTTAACCATCAGCTTTAATCAATTATATAATAGGCTTTAGGCCTTAATAATGTAATGTGGGCTAATATAATATATAATATAATATAATATAATATAATATAATATAATATAATATAATATAATATAATATAATATAATACAGTATAATATAATATGCTATAGGGCCTAAAAATTAGAATTGTTAGGCCTATTAACCATGTATAAAACATCCCATGCAGAAAAGAAATACAGTGGCACAAGTCTGTTGAAAAGGCTGTGAGTAGTAGCCTAGGCTATAGGTGCCTGGCTGTGTTGTGGAAGGGCACTAATGTAAGCTACACGAGAGCAGAATATTTTCGTCTTTAATCTGGAGAGACTTCTTCATATCATATAGGCCTATCTGTGGAGGTCGCCGTCCAAATTCATGCGCAAAGTAGATAGCGTAAAGTCATTGCCAAGTTCGCCTGTCCTCGGTCATGGATGTGGAATAACACATCTTCTGGAATATTTGCTTATAAAACTATCCACTAGAAAGCACACACAGATGCGGTAACTACAGAAGGGGCTGCGACTTCCTTTCATTCCGTTTAATAGTGAGTTGTTTAAAATACAAATAAAAAACGGACGCAAGGCGAGACGGGCACCTGCGAAGGGACATGCAATGGGATGCTTTTGTGCAGTCTGGAAGGCTACTACTGCGCGTTTTTTGAAAACGGTTTGACAGTCGGGAACAACAGCACAAGAAACATGGAGGAATATTTGCCTACAGGCAAATCAGAAAATAATTTAAACCAAACATTATTAATGCCGCATGTGTCCTTGTCTTATCACTGCGCTAATCAGTCTTGAGACTTTCACAAGAGTGAAAGAGTTTTCCTCTCGCTTTGGTCATTTTAATGTCCACTACTACTAAGTATTGTACTAATGACAGATCGCAAAACAGGTCAGTTGAGATGAACTTCGCTACTTTATTTTCACGTGAAGGTTTCCAGTGACATTTCCAAATGCACGCTGATGTCCCGGTAGCTCGCTGTCACTCCTCTTCGCAAGACTAGCTCCATCAGATTCCTGGGCTTGCGTGAGACACAGGTGACACGTGACACAGGTGCTTCATGGGTATTGTAGGCTCGCGAAATCGCATTGTATTGCTTTTGTAGCAAAGACGGTCCGAAGAAAAAAAAATACAAAATGCGGTGCCTCATCATTCAGAATAGTAAGGGACCCGCCAGAATGGCTAGTGAACCTTCGGTATCTACTAGCCAACGCCGACTTTCACCCGCATTTGGCTACCTGGCGTGTGTTAGTGTTAAGCCCTGACACACACACACACACACACCTGGAGTACGGAAACCCCTACACACCAGGTACACACACACACACACACACACACACACACACACACACACACACACACACACACACACACACACACACCTAGAGTATCGAAACCCATACACAGTGCCCTGTGCTCCTGAATATACCAAAATAACACCACTGAAAATCAAAATGACACCACTGAAAATCAAAATAACACCACTGAAAATCAACATAACACCACTGAAAATCAAAATAACACCACTGAAAATCAAGACACAAGACTTGCCGAGTCCTTTACTTTAATGCTACTCCATTTGTATTCTAAAAAGGGAATTTATCGTAATTTATCTTTAATTTTAACTTTCACTGAGCAATGCTGAAACACACTGAAACATACATGTAAAAAGCATCACAACTTGACTGACACATTGTGTGTGTGTGTGTGTGTGTGTGTGTGTGTGTGTGTGTGTGTGTGTGTGTGTGTGTGTGTGTGTGTGTGTGTGTGTGTGTGTGTGTGCGTGCGCGCGCTTTTGTGTAGATGGGGATGGTGACGACCTGTCAGATGAGCTGTTGCCACGGTTACCTCCGATGGGCCCGCCCTCCTGGGACAGCAACGTGGGCGTGGCCTCACCAGGTAATAAATAAGTGCGATCGAGATATCGCAACGGCTGTATGCATTAACTTGATTAATTAATCACGCGAGTCGATTGATTAAGTAATGCGATTAAAAAAATTAATCGCAGTATAATATAGCTACTTATCACCCGGTGAGCAGACGGAACGTCTTCTGATTGGCTGAGCAGGTGTCCTTTATTCCCCGGTTGCAGGGCACCTATGATGTCATGCGGGTGTGCGGGCGTCCAAGTTGCTTCTTTTCTAACTTTCTGGCGAAGTGCCGTTACTAATTCTATCGCATCTGGTTGTCTAGTTAAGACCGCGTCGTCAGTTCCATCGCATATGGTTGTCTAGTCAAGACCCCGTTACAAATTCTATCGCACCTTGTTGTCAAGTCAAAAACCCAGTCGTCAATTCTATCGCATTTGGTTGTTAAAGCAAAACGTCAGAAAGTTTCAAATTTACTATATTTTCCTTGGTACATGTTCCCCAAAATCGATTTCTCACCTTGTGTACATGTGTCAGCCCGAAATAGTAACACACACGAATTTGAAATTCAAGTTACCGCTCTGGCTCTCCCTCCCCGGGCGCCGCCATGTTCACTCAGGCAACAGGGCCATGACGTAAGAAAGAAAACGCGGAAGTGAAGGTTCACTCACTGGTGGTCACGTTCTATTGCAGCTAGATGGCGCTCGCAGCCAAATTAATGGGTGTCAATGGTGCTGTATTCGCTTTTCACTTGCCCGCGTTCGCCCCCCGGTGGGCACCCTTCCGGAACTGCAAAGCTTATTGGCTACAGGGAATGATGCTTCTCATCTTGTAATTTCTCTGGTGACCCCCACTTGACCCCATGGATTTGACCGCTCGTGCGGAAGACCCCTTCACTTGACAGCTTGTTTATTTACAGAAATGGAAAGCAGCGACTTTATAGCAAATAGCGAACTTTATTGTTCTGACTCGGACCCGGAGATAGCTGACTGAGGATATGTATTAAACAAGACATGATCCTCGTACGCTATGGACAGTTTGGACGTTCGCCTTGCATGAGATAAGGTAGGCAACTTTGGTTGTTTACCATTTACTGTGAAGGACTTATCACTGTGACTGTGGACCTTCAAAATAGCAATCGCTGGGAAAATTATTGTGAACAAACTGGTTGCCTACGTTACGTTCAAACATTATCAAATGTATTGTCAGTCTGTAATAATCTGACATATCTTGTGCAGTAGATGGGCTTTGGCTAGCTTGTTAGCGAAACTCCGGTGATGGCTTTGCATGCTCTCAAAATAATGACAGCTTGTGGGGAGCAGGATATTTTTTTTCCTCGAAAGAAAATGTTGCAAACTTGCATGTTGCGATGTGTTGCAAACTTACGATGGCACTGTAACGTGCTCCTGAAATGTCAGTGACTGGCAAATTATAGGCTAGTTGCCTACAGCCAAAATGAAGTCACTGGTCACAGACAAGTATTTTAACCTAGTAGTAGCATAATTATATTCATTATTTGTGAAATTGGGCTCTGGAAGTCGTGTCATGAATTATCTGAGCGTGGCACGTTGATGCAATGCCGTCCGTGCATTTAGTCATAAGGACAAAGCATCATCTTACCATCAGAGTTGGCTAACCTAGGCTATGCCATAATTCATAGACTAGCCTAATGCTCTAGTAGTTGCTAGAGGATGGGATCGGCGTAAACCACTGGCGAGCATATTTATAATGGTAACTGAACGTTGTTCTTTTCCCTAATAACAACCCTCGTGAAAGAGTTCATTTCTTCCCAAAACCCCTCAATTGAAGCTTGCCGACACGGCACGTTTTTGTGTAAGCTTAGTTGTTAGAATTTGTGTACTTTTGGAAACAGTCTTGGATCCGCTCATGAGACCAGAGGTTGCGGTAAATAAATTGGTAACAGAACAAAGTTTGCCTTGTGCTTGTCATGAGCTTTTCGTGTGCGTCTAAAAGACTGCACGTTGTTATGTTGCTTATCAACTTCATTTCAGTGAGAATGAAGTGGGGTAGTTTTCGCTTCGTTGGACAACGCAGCATCTGTAAATGATGCGCCACAACGTCCATATTTTCAGACTGTACGAGTACCCAGACTTCTGCAGTGGGTTGCACCAGCTGGTCATAATTTCCAACGTGAGCGTAAATTGTGCCTATGTTCGAGCATACAGACGAGTAAAAAATAGTTGCACTTTGCATATAGTTTTAAAACTGAATGAGATGGCTGTCAGGAAGATAGAAAACAAATTTAAAACATGGGTCATAAAACCGGGATGGTGGTGATCCCATCTCGGAATGGCATTGTAAATCGCCCGTATCTTGGTTAGAAAGAGACCGCATATTTTCATTAGCCTACGAAATACAGTTTAACCCCCCTTTTTAGCGACAGGATAAGCACAAGGAAACGCAGGTTGGTAGACTGCTGCAAATCGTGTAATGTATGCTAGTGTGTTGAGATGTTGCTGGTTAGCCAGCAGACTTGACAGACGGCGTTAAGCCAACTTGTTGGACATAGTGTAGGGCTATGTTTCACAAACATAACTCCAGAATTGTTACGACTGCTTTATTCGGACTGCCGTCCGATTCATCCCTTTGTGTCGCTAAATATTTGACTGCTTACTGCCGTGACAACAAGGCCTACCAGCGTGCAGAAGTTAGGGGGGTAAAGTCACAACATTCATAGCATAGGCCTACAAACCAGCAATGGGCTGCAATTTATTATAAAGTTGATATTAGGATTCATATCAGAGGATAAATTATGTTGGACTGTTTCGTTGCCCTCTCATTTGGGTTTTGCTGTGAACAAATGAATGACCGCTGTCCTTGGTGCTAGCGCTTTGTGACAGCGCTGCGTCTTCACCCAAATCATTCCCTAGCCTTCCGCCACTGTTCTAGAACTAAGTAGAATGATCCGCTGCACAAATACAATTTTCTTTCTGACGTAATATTCTGCTGAAAATGGCTGCGCCCATGGCTAGTTGTAAAAAAAAATATGGGAGTGCAAGGCTACGGGTTAAAAATGTAAAAAAGATGAGAAATCGATTTTTGGGGACATGTGTCATCAAAAATAGGAAAATTGAAAATTTCCGACGTTTTCCTTTAAGTCACCCCAACATTCTGCGCACGTCCTTGCATGCCTCCGATAGAGGCGCGTCTCACTAGATTAGGAAGTGGTGCCCATAGCAACGTACCAAGCGCAGTGGTGAATCTACTTTCTCACGAAGCCTTAGATCAACATATTAATAAATGAATACTTAAATGCTACTTCGGCTGCGCCGTCGGGCTGTTAGAACGCTCCGCCTCGTCCATTATTTCCCTTGATATCGGGACACCTCGTCGGCCGCTATTCCATACATAGTTCTGGATTAGACCAGTGGAGGGCAGTATTACGCCTGATGGTGAACAGCCTGCTGAAATTGAGTTCTCTCTTCTTTTAAAAATGAATAATGTTTTCAGATTACGCTTATTTATTTTAATTATTCAAAATCCATGTGAAAAAAAAAAAAAATTCACTGTTCTAAAGTCAGATATTTAAATGCGATTAAAATGCGATTAATTCGATTAATTAATTTCAAAGCCTATAGATTAATGAGATTAAAAATTTTAATCGAGTCCCAGCCCTAAATAAAAGCCAACAACGTATTAGTTCCAGGGGGTGCAGTGTGCACATTTATGCAACTTTGTTAATTTAAGTATTTTTGTTTTCTATTTTCCTATTTTTCCCTTCCTAAAGCTTTGAGTTTGTTCCTCAGTTGCATTTTAAAGGGCCACTGTGCAGGAAATGGTCAAAACAGGTACTGCAACTACGGCTGCTCAATGAAACTGGGATGCCTATTGCCAAATTTTATCTTTATATGAAAGTTTACTAAGTAATAAACAAATATTTCCTTGTATGGAAATATTTTTGCTGCTAAAAAGAGAAATTATTTGTGGTTCTTTCATAATGTTTTTACATCACTAAAACCTGACATGTGAACTGTGTAGGTTTTTTTGAGTTTGTGTAATGTGCTTGTGTAATAAGTGTGTGTGTGTGTGTGTGTGTGTGTGTGTGTGTGTGTGTGTGTGTGTGTGTTCTCTTTAGGGGGCGTGGCCTCGTGGGAGCCTGATGTGGTGATCAGCCAACCAGCTCGCAACGCCAGCCGACCAGATGGACTGGAGGAGGAGGAGCCTAACACTGTACGCACACACACACACACACGCGCACACACACACACACACACACACACACACACACACACACACACACACACACCAATCATACACACACACACACACACACCAATCATACACACACCAATCATACACACACACACACACACACACACACACACACACACACACACACACACACACACACACACACACACACACACACCAATCATACACACAGACACACACACACACACCAATCATACACACACACACACACACACACACCAATCACACACACAGACACATATCATACAAACCTCAACTCCGGTGAAGTTGGGACGTTTTTTAAATTGAGAATAAAATCAAAATGCTATCATTTTCAAAACATTCAATACATTCCTTAGATGGAAAATAGTGAAAAGACAACATATCAAGTGTTAAAACCGAGAAAAAAATATTATTTTAGGGGACATGTGTACTAATTTCTAATTAGATAACTACAACACGTCTCAAATAAGTTGGGACGGGGATCAGTGAAATGTTATAAACATACAAATAAGATAAAACAACAAGGAAGAACATTTCAAAATGAATTGTACTGATGAACAATTTGAATGTCCAGGTATAAGACAATCACAGAGAGGCTGAGTCACTCAGAATTAAAGATGCAGAGGGAACAATTACCATAGTTATTACATAAAGTTTTGAATTCGCTTGATTTACTGTGATTAAGTGTATATAAGACATATTTTTGTCATTAAAATCATTGTATAGGTTCATAACATCATGAAATATATTTTGGCTGTAGTCTCACTCTAGCACTCCGAGAATTACAGCTAGTGAAAACTTGACCATATTAAGGACGCTTCATGTGTGCAAATGATAGAGGGGTTTAACATTCCCCTATCCACCCAACGTCACTTGAAATAGACCCAGAAGACAGGGGAAACTGTCCTTTACTTACAGAAGTAAGCAGAAGTTGCAGAAGTGAATTCTTTTTGAAAATAATAGAGTCTTGCACATCCTGTGCTACAGTGAAAATTGACCATGTAACTTGTGTTAGTGCTAGCTTCAAAAGTCAGCCTCCATGATGGCATGCGGGTGCAGTAGTGCATTGGTTAAGCTGTTCTAACTCACCTGTAGAATTGAATACAGTACTGAATGAAATGAATGGATTTTAAATAGCATGAAAAGCCACTTGTGCATTATATTTTGAAGGGAGATCTTTGATTACTGCCACATAGTAAGGACAAATTGTATTCTCTACAATGTTTTAACAGTTTAACTCCAACATAAGGACCAGCAGGACATAAAATGGCTGGCTTTTGGTCAAGACCCGTCACACTGTAAGCACTACAGAAAGGAAAACATTGCAAAACATGACAAGGAATGCACCTACCATTTAAGCTGTTGAAATCATGTCCAAGATAGGAATCAACACTGTTTTTATATAAAATCATTTCATCGGTTAGTGCTATTAACTGTTAAGTGTTGTTCTTTGTTTTGTTTTTAGTCTTTCTCGACATTTTCTCGTCCCAACTCTTTTGAGACGCGTTGGATTTACATATTCATGAGTATCCCCCAAAACAATATTTTTTTGTCAGTTTTGATGGCTGATATGTTTTCTCTGTACCGTTCTCCAACTAACGTCTGAATCAGACTTTTTGAAAATGGCAGTATACTATTTTGTTATTATTCACAATTAAGCTTGCATCTCAACTTCTATGGAGTTGGGGTTTGTACATGCACACCCATTATACACTCAGACACACACACACACTTTGTACATGCACACACGCACACACACACATTGTACACACACACACACACACACACACACACACACACACACACACACACACACACACACACACACACACACACACCATCATCATCATCATCATCATCACTAGCCATTTTGGCTACAAGATGTTTAATCTTGCTATCCAAACATACAGGGTCAGAGTGACAAACTGAATGTTCACGTGTGTGTGTGTGTGTGTGTGTGTGTGTGTGTGTGTGTGTGTGTGTGTGTGTGTGTGTGTGTGTGTGTGTGTGTGTGTGTGTGTGTGTGTGTGTGTGTGTGTGTGTGTGTGTGTGTAGCAGCCGATCGCTTCCGAAGACCCGGCCCCCCCTCAGCCGCCCCCAGCCCAGATCACCGACACACACACTCCCTTCTGCTTCGAGGCCAGGTAACACACACACACACACACACACACACACACACACCCTTCTGCTTTGAGGCCAGGAAACACACTCACACACACACACATACACACATACACACATACACTCTTTAAAATAAGCATTCCCCTAGTTTTCACGCAGTCCTGTTACCTCAACATATTCCCGCGCTGACATGAGTGCGTGTGAGTGCGCGTGCACGCCAGGGTCTGTCCCACATTGTCCCTCAGAAGCAGAAGCATAGCCCTTGTCCCTCCTTGTCCCTCAGAAGCATAGCCCTTGTCCCTCAGAAGCATAGCCCTTGTCCCCCCTTGTCCCTCAGAAGCGTAGCCCTTGTCCCTCAGAAGCATACCCCTTGTCCCTCAGAAGCATACCCCTTGTCCCTCAGAAGCATACCCCTTGTCCCTCAGAAGCATACCCCTTGTCCCTCAGAAGCATACCCCTTGTCCCTCAGAAGCATACCCCTTGTCCCTCAGAAGCAGAAGCATAGCCCTTGTCCCCCCTTGTCCCTCAGAAGCATAGCCCTTGTCCCCCCTTGGACTTGTTAGCAGGTGGTCACCCTATTCTGAAGGAAGATCAAAAGTCTGTTCTCTGCCAATCTGGTCAATATTATTTACAAAACCGCCACAGAAGCCAAGAGTGGTCAGTCTTGGTCCTGAGTCCTGTTAGCTAAATTAATATCACAACAATGTGCAAATTGACCTTGCGTTGACCTTGCTGTCTTCACCTCCACAGGGTTATATTTCATGTTTTTGGCAAGTAATCGTTATTTGAAATTTCTATTCATTCCTTACTCATTGTGTGTGTGTGTGTGTGTGTGTGTGTGTGTGTGTGTGTGTGTGTGTGTGTGTGTGTGTGTGTGTGTGTGTGTGTGTGTGTGTGTGTGTGTGCCTCTGTGTGTGTGTGTGTGTGTGCCTCTGTGTGTGTGTGTGTGTGTGTGTGTGCCTGTGTGTGTGTGTGCCTGTGTGTGCCTGTGTGTGTGTGTGTGTGTGTGTGTGTGTGTGTGTGTGTGTGTGTGTGTGTGTGTGTGTGTAGTGAGCAGAAGAGGTGTCCACTGTGTGAGGTGATTTTCCCGCCGCAATACGAGCAGCGACGCTTTGAGGAGCACGTGGAGAGCCACTGGAAGGTACAGAGATACTTTACACACACACACACACACACACACACACACACACACACACACACACACACACACACACACACACACACATTATAGACACACACACACACACACAGACACATATAGACACACACACACACACACACACATTATAGACTAGACCTATGATTTTTGGCCCAGGCCCGAGCCCGAACCCGAACCCGAGCCAATTTCGGGTCGGGTCGGGCCTGAAATGTCACTCATTACGTTCGGGTAGGGTCGGGTTCGGCTTCTCTATCGTTGACAGTTTTATTTATTTATTTATTTTTTTAAATAAATAAATAGGCTATGTAGGCTGTGCGTTAATAATATTCCACGTCAGTTGATAATCCAGCAGTGCAGTGCCTGCTGCTAGAATGCACGCGCTTTCCCTCGCCTCTCCCTCCCATCACAGTGCGCTGAGGCATTTCGGCCGTGTTTTGGCCACGAGAGACGCGTGGTCTGCAAAAAACAGAGGTCGCCTCATCAACCCGACACATACTGTAGCCTAATAAACTCTTGCAATGGCAATTCAAGAACTCCTTCATTCCTGTTCTGCTGCTCGCGTCGTTGTTCTTCTTTGTCTCGCTGTCTCTCTCTGTGAAAGTGCCGCGCTAGATTTTTAAGGTCGTACTGCTGCTGTGGCTTATGGCCCAATGATCAGCCGGTCAAAATGACGGACGCCCTTAAAATTTTCCGCCAACTCTTAAAAAAAGCGTCAATGATGGATTATCGCTTAACCCTCTAGCTACCAGAATTTTTTTTGAATAGGCCGGAATCCTACCAGGAATTCTAAGGAAAAATTGACATTTTTGTCATATTCTAAACAATGTCAAATAACTTGAAAAGAAATGAAAAGTGTCAATTACAAGTTACTTTCATATTAAAGTAGAGAAAACACACTTTCAAATGGTATATCATTTATGGGTAATTAATTGTTCAGTATTCCCATAGAGTGCCTTTGATGTGGATTAAATGATAAAAATGTGATAAAATCCGATATTATCTAGGCCTATCTATCTATATATCTATATATTTAGGCCTATCTATCTCTCTATCGATCTCTCTATCCATCTATCTATCTATCCTTGGTCTATCCATCCATCCATCCAGGGTCAAAGTTGAACAATGATCATGTGACGACAACAAATGTCGTTCACCCAAAAGTCCTGTTTTCAAGCGGTTTCAAGCGGTATAACTGTAATGGACTACACTAGCTAATAATGTTTGAACTAAACCATGCCAAAGACGTGTACGGATAACCGGAGAAGTGTCAGCGATAGCAGCCAGGACATGAATGGAGCTGTAAGGAAGTTTCCCCTCCCAATTTGGCACAGGTAAGACGCGCCAGGCATCACCGAGTAATACGGAATTGAAGTGCTACAAACACCACGTTGGTAGGCGATTATTGGAAGTTAGCATTCAACTCAACGTCTTCACGCACATTTTTGTGAAGGACACAGTAGTAACAGTCCTTGACTGCTTTGCCAAAGCTGACACGCAAAATGAATAGCCTATCATGCTGCGCTTCCAGATGCGCTGTTACGCAGAGCTGTCGCATCGTTGTTCCAGGAAACTAAGATAGTTGGATACCAACATATGGTTTGACTCTGAAAACACACCGAAGACGGTTTGCATTTTTAATATGTAGCGTGTAGACATCGGCTGGACAGTTGTGTTTGCTATTTAGGACCATGGCAGAACTCATCACAGTTGAACACCATCTCATAAGCCTAATAAAACAACATGATCTAAAATAGCCTAAAATAGTCATAAACATGTGCTGTTGACCATGAAAATAGATCGAAGAGGGTTGGAAGTTTTCATATTTAGTGTATATTGGTTGTAGAAACAGAATGGTTGTGTTTGTAGCCATCCAATGTCGGACGGCCTTCATTTGAATTGAAGGCAGATTGCCAAATCGCATAAAGCGGCGCATCTCGTAATAAAATCTAAAATACTGAAAAATAAAATAATATAAACATATAGTTTTTATACTGAAAGTATATCGAGGAGGGTCTATAATATTGAGCTAAAGTGTTTGAAAGCTGGAAAAACTGCATGAAAATATGAAAATATATGAAAATTCATATGAAAATATTCCGGCCGGCCGCGGCCGTTCTGGTACAGATCCAGCCGGACGTTCACGGCCGTTATGGTAGCTAGAGGGTTAATGTAACCTCTGTGCACTGCAGTGCAGCATACACAGAAATATAAAAGATGGCCTGCATGTTTATACAGTCTATTTAACTTAGATTTCGTAACAAAATACTTTAATGGCTTTAATTTAAGGGCTTTGATTTGTTATCATAGATCACCCCTCCTTATAAATAAAATTTGAAATTTCGGGCTTCCCTCGGGCTCGGGCCTACACATCCAATAATTAGTTGGCCTCGGGCCGGGCCCGGCCCAATTCCCATGGGCCCATGTCGGTTCGGGCTTGGATTTTTTTACCCGTTCTTACCTCTGCTAGAGACACACACACATTATTAACACAAACACACACACACACATTATTAACACACACACACACACACACACACACACACACACACACACTGTAGACACACACACACACACACACACACACACACACACACACACACACACACACATTATAGACACACACACACACATTATAGACACACACACACACATTATAGACACACACACATTATAGACACACACACACTCATTATACACACATTATAGACACACACACACACACACTCGTTATACACACATGCACATTGTACACACACACTCAGATGCAGAGTTGTATAAAGTAGAAGAACTATTACAGGTGCAATTGTAACACTAATGGTGTGTGTGTGTGTGTGTGTGTGTGTGTGTGTGTGTGTGTGTGTGTGTGTGTGTGTCTGTGTGTGTGTGTGTGTGTGTGTGTGTGTCTGTGTGTGTGTGTGTGTGTGTGTGTGTGTGTGTGTGTGTGTGTGTGTGTGTGTGTCTGTGTCTGTGTCTGTGTCTGTGTCTGTGTGTGTGTGTGTGTGTGTGTGTGTGTGTGTGTCTGCCTCCAGGTGTGTCCTATGTGTGCCCAGCAGTTTCCCCTGCATGTGGACCAGCAGATCTTCGAGAAGCACGTTCTCACACACTTCGACGGGAACGTGCTCAACTTCGAATAAACACACACACACACACACACACACACACACACACACACACACACACACACACACACACACACACACACACACACATACACACACACCAGGGAGTGTGTATGAGAGAGAAGGATGTGTTGTTTAGGGTGTTTTATGGCGACTTTGACTAGACACACACACACACACAAACTTTTGAGTGTATGAGAGAGAAGCAAGTATGTGAGCGTGTGACTGTGTGTGTGTGTGTGCGTGTGTGCGTGTGTGTGTGTGTGTGCGTGCGTGTGTGTGTGTGTGTTGGGGAGGGCTGTCCGCTGATGTCAGTCATATTATTATTGTTATTATTCGATTGTGTTTTTATTTTTGATTATTAGAATGATTATCTTGTTATGGTTCCACTCATTATTAATCTTTTTAGTAACACTTTACTTAGCGCCAGTGCCACACGCATGACATAACGGTGTCAAAACGCTGTCATGACACGGTCAGGGACGAGTGATGCTAATGTCATTAGTGTGAACATGATGCTAAAGTCATTAGTGTTTTATAAAATGTTCATGACGTTGACATAATGTTTATGAAATGTGTACTACTGCGTTACGATACTGTTCTGACACTGTTAAGACACGTGTGTTGCACGTATGACGCCGGCGTCCAGTAAAGTGTTAGCTCTTATTTTTATGATTATGAGTGATGTCATTATGTCATTGAGGAAAATCTGCATATTATTTACAGTAGTGTGGAAAGAGGGGGCTCGTTAGCGTTCGTTAGTGTGATTGGGGCTCGTTAGCGTTCGTTAGTGTGATTAAGGGTCATATACATATTCGTTAGTGTGATTGGGGCTCGTTAACATTCGTTGGTGTGCTAATTGGGGCTCGTTAACATTCATTAGCGTGACGATGTTGGAGGGTCTTTCGTGTTATTCAGCTCATCAATATTAATAATTAGCCCGCCTCCTCATTGAGAGATGCTATGTGATTGGCTAGTGGGGAATCGCTTGCTTTGTCCTCCTTCCCCCCATTGGTGGATCAGAGAGCCCCCTGCTGATCCATCATCCAATGAGAGATCACCATGAGATGCAGCCCGCCAATGAGACGCTGAGGCATGTGTAGGGGGCGGGCTCCAGGTGTGTGTGTGTGCGTGTGTGCGTGTGTGTGGGTTTATGTGTTTTGAATTCGCTGTTTTAAATTAATTATTCTTTAGTCGACATCCACAATGAAGGATCTTTTATGCCCACTGAGGCTTTCATCTGATTGGCTGCTGTGAGATCAGCTGACTTGTTAGAGGCAGCTGATTGGCTCCCAGTGAGATCAGCTGGTTGTTGCTGCATGCGGCCTAGGGGGCTGCAAATCAACTTCCCCTCTCGCACCCTCCCACCTCACTCCTGTCATCTGATTGGCCGCTGTGAGATCAGCTGACTTGTTAGACAATATATTACATTCCAGCTGGTGATGTTATTACATTATATTACATTCCAGCTGGTGATGTTATTACATTATATTACATTACAGCTGGATGCTGATGCTTATGTCACTTTATGGCAGTTCATGCACTCGCTTGTCTAGTTTATTACAATACATTACACTGTATTACATTACATTACACTTAGGTGGCACTTTTATCCAAAGCGACTTACAGTTATTTACAGGCTATTGGTTACAGTCCCTGGAGCAGTGTGGGGTTAGGTGCCTTGGTACAGGGTATTGGTTACAGTCCCTGGAGCAGTGTGGGGTTAGGTGTCTTGGTACAGGCTATTGGTTACAGTCCCTGGAGCAGTGTGGGGTTAGGTGCCTTGCTCAAGGGCACTTCCACCAGAGCTGCAAGTGTAAGGAGAGGTAGAATGGTGGGATTCGAACTTGCAACCTTCTGATCATAAGTCAACCTCCCTAATCATTAGGCCACATATCATGGATATATTGAGAATGTTAAGAGCTTAAGAGTTAGATATCAAACACACTTCCCTTCACCCAGGCTGAGGAGAGAGGAAACCAGCGCGTTTGGGGAAATGATTTGCACCGTGTGTGTACGTATGCCTGCGTTTGGGTATTATTCCCCTTTAGTCTGCAGTATGCATATGTATGATTGCATTTGGATCCGTGTGTGTGTGCGTGTGTGTGTGTGCATGTGTGTGTCTGTGTGCGTCTGTGTGTGAGAGGGTTTTCGTCTGGTTTGCAGCGTGCTCCTTCCTGTATTTTTCCTCTAATGAAAATAATAAAGAATGAAATCACAAATCGTGCTCTGGTGTTGTTGTTCTAGTGTTGTTGTTCTAGTGAAGTCACACACACACAAAATACCCAAACCAGTTGCGGAGCTACAGGGAGGGCGAGCAGGGCCTTTGCCCCAGGGCCCACGGCCCTCTTGTATTGGTCTGTAGGTGTCTTGCCCTGGGGCCCCATGTGCAATTGTTCCGCCACAGCTTTATATCCAAATAAAAACACACACACACACCCTCACACACACACACACACACACAGCAGATGTCATGTCAGTAGTAAGGGCATGGGCCCTCCTCCTCCATGTGGTCAGTAATCTGCCCTGACTGGCACTCCTCTACCTGACGTGAAGTGTGTGTGTGTGTAGTCCACATGTTTACAATAACAAGGCAGTTCACCCAGTGGTGTAGTCTACTTTCTATGGTGGGTATACTGTATATTTGAGCATTTTTTGAGGTGGGTATATTGTATATATTTGTGCTATTGTAAATAATGTGTAACCCACCTCTGGTTTGTTACCAGACACACAGCATACACACACAGCATGCATACACAACAGTGCACAACACACACAGAGACTTAGAGAGCTGCTCCAGCTGTGCAGCTCGCGGTCGGCCCGTTGCTAGGCGACCACTTTGTTTAACGACTTTCACTTCTCTTGATTCTTGACTGAGACCTCCACGCGTTTTGACTCTCTGAACTTTCATTAATTGATCTTTCATCTTTCACACTTTCACCTTCTTTCAATTTCCCACACTTCTTTTACTATCTACCGCTATCAACTTTTCTCTATTTTGGGATTGAAGACTTTTGATTTCAACCGCAAAACTCCGGTGAGTTGTTATTAGCATTTCGCTAATAACATTTAGCCATTTATAAAAACCAATCAGAGCTTTTAGACTGTTATGTAATGAATGACTTGTTGTTTCCATATTTATAAGATACTGATATTGTATTGTATTATTTAGGAAGATAACTGTAAGTAGCACTTCTATTATTTTGTGAATAGAAGACGATAAAAGTACAGTAATGTTGATAGGATTTGTATTATAACTTTGCTGTATCCATAGTAATTGACTGTGATATTCAAAGGTAATTCGAGAGCAGGGCTCTCAAGTTTTGAAGTTTGTTGGGAGTGAGATTGGGTGGGGGGAGGGGGGGGCACCGAACCTTCGGCCCAACGGCCCAACGGCCCAACGGCCCATCGGCCGGTTATTACAACAACAATAACACATAAGTAGCACTAATAGGCCTAGTTATGACATTTGTTTCATCTAGTAAAGAAAACTAAAATATGTTGAATATTTTGTGTGTGTTATAATAATAATAATCATCATCATCATCATCATCATTTTATATATTGCCTTTCAAAACAACCAAGTTAGCTTGAGAAACCCAAAGGCCCATGCAAAAGATGGGTGCTGGCACTGACATTTCCTCATTAATTATTATATTTCCAGTGAAATACTGCACGACATACAGATATATGAACACACGGACAAAGAAGTGAATTCTTTCTTTTTTAATAAACTAAATGTCAAAGGTTATTTTCAGGAAATGCATAGATCAAACAAAGAAAACAAAAAACAAAAAAACATCCATTTTGGCTGCTCTTTGCTTATGGCACATGAGATGAACCACTCTTATTCACCAACCACAGCTGTGTGTGTGTGTGTGTGTGTGTGTGTGTGTGTGTGTGTGTGTGTGTGTGTGTGTGTGTGTGTGTGTGTGTGTCAGGTCTTGACATTAACTTTTCCGCTTGCTGGCCATTGTGACTTGTGGTTATCCCAAGTCACTAGCCATTCAGCTATTCTACTAGCCACAAATGTGATATTGCTCCTTTTTCCTCATCACAACACTACATCTAACCTCAGAACATGAGGTGCCAAAGCAAGAATATGAATGCACAGCTTTCTTCATGCACGGCAACCCAAACATAAAACACACTAAACGAAATCAGTAGCCTAGTCAGTCTAATGAAATATGACTATTCTAACCACTGGCCGGGCCACGACAAGGAAAGAGAGAGGGAGAGAGAGCGACCGGAGAGAGAGCGCACGAGCGAGAGCGCGCGAGAGAGAGAGAGAGAGAGAGAGAGGGAGGAGAGGAGAGAACGTCCATGCACATAGTGCGCAGCGCACATCTTGGAGAGGACTCCAACTGGGAGGCATTGGCGACCAGGCAAAACGATGAGGAACTTAATCTTTGCAAGGGGTAGGCGATCCCACCCCCTGACATCCAACGAGGCTTTAATAGCATTGCTCGGGTCGCGGGCATCCATCTGGCAATATGCCGCCTCCGCTCCCTCTGTCGAGCAGTCGGTTTCCTCCATCCGGATCCATAGGATCGCGCAGTCATCGTCTGGCTCTTGCCTGGTCCCATCCGGTCACCGGCTCACGGGCATCACGTCTCCTGTGGCTGCTTCGGTGTCGTGGTGGTCGTCCCTCCACCTCCGAACTTTCTCTCTCCCGCTCTCGCTGCGTCCTCCTCTCCCCCCAGTCGTCTCCCGTCATGTTTGGCAACTGAACATTTAACCAATGGCCCACCCGAAAACCACCAATCACCGGTCCCATCCTCCCATTCCTCCACCTGCGCTTGTTTACACTCATTAGTCTGGCGTGTGCGTTTCCCGATCGCACATGTGCGTCTTCTAAAACTCTCCCAAGGAAAACAACGCCATTTCTTATAGTTTCCGCCTTGATAGTCACCCTGTGACACTGTGCCTGTTACTTCCTGAAGCTGAGCAGGCTGGGAGTGGGTTATGCTATTAATGTTTTGGGTTTTTAAGTGTGTTTGTGAATGTTTAATGTACTGGGGGTGTAAATATACTGGAGATATTATTGTGAACATTTTATGATCGCGATGTTGGGGTGGATGGGTTTATTTTATATTATTATATATTTAAAGAGTTGTCACCATTGTTGTGCAAGCTGGCGCACGACACCTGTAGGTTGATGCATCCCAGTTTAATGTGTCATGCGCGCCTGAGCCTGCAGGGGTTCACCAGAATCTTTAGCAAAGCTTAAAAAACAGCTTGGCAAAAATGTGACTGGCAAGTTCATTTGACGGGCGTGTGAAAACGCATGTGTGGCGTGTGAGAGTGTGAAAACCCTCTGAAGAGTGTGTCACACGCTCAATACGTGAGACTTGAGAGCTCTGTTCGAGAGATATGAACCCCAAAGTCTCTTGTGGCGATATATTTTGTTGTATTTTTGTATCTTTCATGTTTCTAGAATGGGCTCGTGTTAGCTGCGGCCCATGTGATGTTACCATAAGCATCAGTTATTGTATGATGAAGAATGATTATTGATTTTATCACTGCTGTAGGCAGATTGTTTTTTTTAAGTAGGCTTTGAACCCTCAACCCTGATTGAACCCTGAACCTGATGGCGAGCCTACCCTGTGAACGACGTCCCTGACCCGCGACCAAACCCTTGAAGACTGGACCCCCTGCCTCTCCCCAGATAAGCGTCACATACATTGATACAAATACACTCGACACTCCCTCGGAGTATTTCCCTCCTTATTATTTTATTTATTTCCCTTCCACGGACAATCCAAGTTTCCCTTTTTAATCTTCATGGACATTGGCCATTTTATTGTTTTAAAGAGCTCTGGTTTTATTTAATTATTTTCACTATTTATTATTTTATTGTTCTGGATATTTTAATACAGCTACAAGCTGAATATACTTTAACTTAACCACCTCATTATTTATTATTAATAAATACTGTAATTGTTTTCTTGTATATCGACTGTTGTCTGTCAGATCATTTGCTTCTCCAGTAGCGAACCTATAGTCTCTAGGCCCAAGGATATTTCCTCTCCCGTTCCTCTCCTTCTAAGGGGGGGACCTATCAGAGTTTTGCATTGGGGCTCTGTGTACAATTGTTCTGTCACTGAATTTAAGAGCGATTTAAGACACACACACACACACACACGTCCTCATGATGAAGAAAGCAGACGGAGGCGATTGAGAGCGGCAGAAACTTTAATGTTGAAGAGTCATGTGACCACAACATCAGGTCATGTGACTGACACCGCAGCAGCTGAAAAGTACTGAAAGGGGGCGGGGTCAAAAACCCCTGCCCGTTATGACGTCATCGTTACAGAGAAACATTATGAAAATATATAATTTAATGCACTTACACTGAAATACAACAATACATTCACTATACAAGATATCGACACTCCCCCTCTCTCATCATATCATATCGGCTGCAGATAGCAACTCTCTCCTCTCTCCCATTGGCTGTTTTTTAATACTGTCACTGGACATCTTAAAACGTAAAAACAGTTCCCATGGCAACCCATGCACTATGACGTCATCGTGAGTGATTGACAGGCCTGTAGGGGGGTGGGGGAGTTGGGGGGTTTGGCACCGCCCCCCAAGCGACCCCATTGGCCCATTAGCTCCAGCACTGTTCTCCATTCTGGCACGACATTGGCCAGTTGTGTTGTCACTCAAAGGTCCTCTGATCAGGCAGTGGCGGGCACCTCAAGACCCCACAGATCTCACACACACACACACACGCACACACACACACACACACACACACACACACACACACACACACACACACGCACGAATACTAACACATTTATCTGACAGACATACATACACACACGCACAATAACACAAGTTGGTTTGGCACACACACTACACACCTTGGTTTGGCTTGGCCCTCTGAGTGTGTGTGTGTGTGTGTGTGTGTGTGTGATCTTGGTGGTCACAGCATTGGCCCCGCCCACAATTCCCAGACGCCCCAATCAGCATCAAGAGTTCGCACAGACAAAACCAAATGCACCAATCAGGATTCATCACAGAGAGAGAGAGGAGAGGAGAGGAGGAGTGGAGAACACTAATGAAGGCAGTTATGATGAAGGGAGAGAAAAAAGAGGAGAAGAGGAAAGAGAGGGGAGAGAGAGAGGAGAGGAGAGGAGATGGGAAGAGAGAGGAGAAGAGGAGAGGAGAGGAGAGGAGAGGAGATGGGAAGAGAGGAGAGGAGATGGGAAGAGAGGAGAGAGGAGAGGAGATGGGAAGAGAGAGGAGAAGAGGAGAGGAGATGGGAAGAGAGAGGAGGAGAGGAGATGGGAAGGGAGAGGAGAAGAGAGGAGATGGGAAGAGAGAGGAGAAGAGGAGAGGAGAGGAGATGGGAAGAGAGAGGAGGAGAGGAGATGGGAAGGGAGAGGAGAAGCCGAAAGTGCAGATAGGAGTGGAATGGTAGAGGAGAGGAATGAGAGGATGAGAGAAGGGGGTGGAATGGAGAGGAGAGGAATGAGAGAAGGGGGTGGAATGGAGAGGAGAGGAATGGGAGGATGAGATAAGGGGGTGGAATGGAGAGGAGAGGAATGAGAGAAGGGGTGGAATGGAGAGGAGAGGAATGAGAGGATGAGAGAAGGGGGTGGAATGGAGAGGAGAGGAATGAGAGGAATGACCTGTTTGGGCAGTGGAGTGTGGCTGGTTGCCAGGGAGACCTAACGAGACGAGGCCTAACGAGCTTAATGGCAACACCACGTCTCCATGGCAACATGTCTCAAGCTTGGCCCCGCCCACACTAAATGGCAGTGTGACGCTGCTAACAGGCTAGCAGGCTAGCAGGCATGGAGTACAGTACAGACATGGCATGGATGCTAACGATGCTATCCTGCATACTAGTGGTGTCAACAATAATCGATTTGGCGATCCAATGCAATGTGGGGCATGGACGATCCGATTCAATGCGGCAAGTTCCAGAATCGATGCTGCAAATTTTTAAAGTTTCAATTACTTCCGTGGATATTTCGGGGAGCAAATGAATGTTAAATTAAATAAAAGCACTTGAAAGCATTGAAAACTGCAAGACTGATACAGAAAACAGCCAATAAATTGTTGCTCAGTATCCGACTACTTGTATTGCCTCATCATGACTGATGAAACATTTGCTTTGCTTTCAGTAGAAATGTAATGCATTGCAATGCATTGTAGAATTGAATCGGATCGAATTGAATCGAATCGAACCACTACCTCCCGATTCGTAATGGAAACAGATCGTGAGGACAGTGCTAATGCACATCACTACTGTATACTGTCTACATGTCATGTGGCTATGCTAAGATGCTATCATGTACTGTATAGGCCTACAGGGCATGGATGCTAACGGTGCTATCATGTACTGTATAGGCCTACAGGGATGGATGCTAACGATGCTATCCTGAATACCTGTACATGTATCTATAATAAGATGCTATCCTGTCTACATGTCATGTGACTATGCTAAGAGGTATCAAAGTGCTTCAACACCCACACTACACTCACACACTTCTCTCCAGCCATCTGGTCATGACACGAACGATAACATGACGAACACACAAGGGGGGGGCGGGGTTGGGGTTGTTGGCATGTGAGTATGTGTGTGTATGGGGGGGAGGGGCTGGGTTTGAAATGCTGGCGCTTAATACTCCTGAGATCAGACATGGAGGAGAAGAGACGAGAGGAGAAAAGAGGAGAGAGGAGGAGGAAAAGAGACGAGAGGAGGAGGAGAAGAAGAGACAACATGAGGGGAAGAGAGAGGAGGAGAGAAGAAAAAGGTAAGGAATTTAGAGAGGAGGAGGAGGAGGACAGAATAAATGTAGAGAGAGAAGGAGGAGACAAGAGGAGAGAAGAGAGAGGACAGAGGGAGGAGAGGAGAGAGGAGGAATAGAAAAGAGAAGGAAAGAAGGAATGTAGAGAGAAGGAGAAGAGAGGAGGAGAGGAGACGAGACGAGACGAGAGGAGAGAGAGGAGGAGAGGAGAACAGAAGAGAAGGAGACGAGAGGAGAGAAGGAGACGAGAGGAGAGAGAGGAGGAGAGGAGAACAGAAGAGAAGGAGACGAGAGGAGAGAGAGGAGGAGAGGGGAGAGAGAGGAGGAGAGGTGAGAGGAGGAATAGAAAAGAGAAGTTTAGGAGGAATGTGAGATATTGTCTAATAACCAAATACAGGCATCAAAAAAAACAAGAGCCATCATAAACACAAACAGGCATCATAACAGCACAATACAGGCGTCGTAACACAGACATACAGGCGTCGTAACATCTGAATAGAATCTTAATAGCAACTCATTACAGGTGTAATAAACATAAAGAATAGAATCTTAATAGCAACTCATTACAGGTGTAATAAACATAAAGACGTAATAAAGTGATAACATAAGAAGCATAAGTAGCGGCATAAAGCAACAAAGGCATTAACGTAACAGGAACAGTCATAACACGAGCTTTATAACCAATCATAAGGTGTCATAAACCCTTAAAACCGTGTCATAAAGGCTTTATAACAACTCATAAGCAGACATGAAGGCTTTATAACCATTCATAATGTGTTGTAAAGCCTTTAGAATAACCCATATGTTATAACATGTTATAACAACTCATGATGTGTAATAAAGGCTTTGTAACAACTCATAATGTGTAATAGAGGCTTCATAAAGATACATAACGACTCATAAGGAATAATAAGAGGTTTCATAACGAGAACATAGAGACCGAGAAGGAATAACAATAGGCTTTATAAACATACATAACCACTCATAAGGAGCCATAATAAACTTTATAAAGAGACATAAAGGTTGATAGGGGATATAATAAAGACAATATAAAGAATACATGAGGAGTTTTGAAGGCATTACAAGTCATAAGTGTATCAAGTCATATAGATATATTGAACATAACCATTTGGAATATATACAGTACAACAGGCAGGTATATAGGCACACACACGCACACACACACACACGCACACGCACACACACACACACCCGCACACGCACACGCACACACACGTACACACACACACACGCACCCGCACACGCACGTGTGCGCACACACACCCTCTCTCTCTCTCTCTCTCTCTCTCTCTCTTTAGAGCACACACTGCTTTAGCTACTATAGAACAGCACATTCAATACTCTACTGGCACACACACACACACACACACACACACACACACACTCTCACTCAGTTTGCGAGTGTAAATCTCTTGACTTAACAAACACTCCTGAAAAACAAAGCGAAAACTGGCGTTGGCGAAAAGAGAAAAAAGGCTACACACACACACACACACACACACACACACCATCATCAACATCATCTCAAACACGCCACACACACATCATCTCAAACACGCCACACACACATCATCTTCAACACCCCACACACACACACACACACACACACACACACACACACAGAGACACGTATACATTACCAAAGCTACACACACACTTCAGCTCCGATACGCTACAACTGAAAACCAAGGCAAGAAGCAGACTAGCATGCAGGTGTAGTGTGCAGTGTGTGAACGTGTGTGAATGCGCGTGTGTGTGTGTGCGTGTGTGTGTGTGTGTGTGTGTGTGGTTGGCACGTTGACACTTGATGGGTAGGGGGGAGATGTTGAGGAAGTCCTACTGCGTGGTCTTGGGGGTGGGGGGTGAGGGGAGGGGGTTGTACGGTGGGGAGTGTGTATTTTACTGGGTTATTTTGGGCAAGATATTGGCGCTCATCTGGGGAGGGGGGCTCTATGGGGGGAGGGGGGATTACTGGGTCGTCTTAACCCGTTACTGGGTTATTTTGTGCAGGATATCGGTCATCTTGTGGAGCGGGGAGGGGCTGTGTACTGGGGGAATGGGCAATCATTGGTGGAGGGGGGGTTGTCTATTGGGAGGGGGGGTATGGGCAGTCATTTTGTGGAGGGGGGGGGGGGGTTGTCTACTGGGGAGGGTATGGGCAGTGATTTTGTGGAGGGGGGGGTTTGTCTACTGGGGGGGTATGGGCAGTCATTTTGTGGAAGGGGGGTTGTTTAGGAGGAGGAGGGGTGCCATTTTGTGGAGGGAGGGGGTGTCAATTGTTTGGGGGATGTTGGCAGTATCAGGGGCCTCAGATGGTGTGATGTCTTGACTGGGTCCTCTAGTAGGTGGGGGGGTGGGTTACGATGCGTGACCCATTACTGGGTCATCTTGGGCCATCTTAACCTCTTACTGGGTTATTACTGGGTCATCTTGGGTCATCTTAACCCCTTACTGGGTTGTTATTACTGGGTTATCTTGGGTCGTCTTAACCCTTTACTGGGTTGTTATTACTGGGTGATCGTGGGTCGTCTTAACCCCTTACTGGGTTGTTATTACTGGGTGATCTTCCTCAGGATGTCGGCGGTGACGGGGGGGTGGAAGTTGATGGTGTGGTGCCGGAGACCCTGAGAGGACTTGTAGCTCTTCCCACAGCGACACTTAAACGGCTTACGCACGCGGATCTGAGTCCGGTGGCCGTTCTTAGCGTGGTACTTAATACCATTTACATTCTAGAGAGAGAGAGAGGGAGAGAGGGAGGGAGAGAGAGAGAGAGAGAGAGAGAGAGAGATATGTAGTTAATACCATTGACATTCTAGAGCAGTGGTTCTCAACCTTTTTTGAATAAACGCCCCCTGGACCTCATCATAAGTGTCCCAACGCCCCCTTGACCTCATCATAAGCCTGCCAACGCCCCCTTAGTATTAAAAAATAACATGGATTAATGCACCCAATGGTAACTAAGCCCCGCCCCCTCTCAGCTGTATCCTTCCCAAAACCCACCTAGAGCTCCCCAACGCCCCCTGGGGGGCTGTACCGCCCCCATTGAGAAACACTATTCTAGAGGGAGAGAGAGAGAGAGAGAGAGAGAGAGAGAGAGAGAGAGAGAGAGAGAGAGAGGAGAGAAAGTAGAGAGAGAGGAGAGAGAATAGAGAGAGAGGAGAGAGGAGAGCGAGTAGAGAGAGAGTAGAGAGAGAGAGAGAGAGAGAGAGAGAGAGAGAGAGAGAGAGAGAGAGAGAGAGAGATAGAGAGTAGAGAGAGAGAGAGAGAGTAGAGTATCATGTATTAATCCCGAGGGGAAATGAAGGTGTCCAGTAGTCCAGTAGTCCACATCAATCCAGAATAAACACATTAGACATCACACACATCAGGTACCCATACTGTATATTAATCATATAACACACGTCTACATACATTTAGCCAAAGACTTTATACAGTATATCACGAAAGTGAGTACACCCCTCATAGTTTTTGCAGATTTGTGAGTATATCTTTTCATAGGAAAGTAAGCAATACATACATTTCACTTTGACACAATGATTAGTGACCTTTTAACAACTTATTTAACCGCTTAAATGTCTTGCTCACTCAGAAAAAAACAAAAGACAGCCATTAATGTTTGAATATGTACTCACAAAAGTGAATACACCCCATATTAAAATCTGGTAGAAAAGGGGCTGTGTTGGCTTGAATTGTCTCGAAATGAAAAGGGATTAAAAGGGAGGTTATCAGTGTGCGTTTCAACCTTTCTTTGCATTGAACTTTTACATTTTGGGTCTGCATCTGGCTTAAATAGATTGGTGTGAGATTTGAATGCAATCCTATGGAGAATATCATGATCTGCTTCAGTAGTCACAGTGCATGTTGACATGCATGTTTCTTTTAGGTGTATTTCAGATTGCCAATGTTGACAGCATTCATGCATCCCCAAACCAGGTCAGTCCCACTACCATGCTTGGCTATTGAGAGGATACACTCAAGAGAGATGAACAGACCAAGGTGTGTGTGTGTGTGTGTGTGTGTGTGTGTGTGTGTGTGTGTGTGTGTGTGTGTGTGTGTGTATTATACCTTGTATCTCTTCTTGCATCCTGGTACTGGGCAGGCGAAGGGCTGTGTGTGTGTGTGTGTGTGTGTGTGTGTGTGTGTGTGTGTGTGTGTGTGTGTGTGTGTGTGTGTGTGTGTGTGTGTTACCTTGTATCTCTTCTTGCATCCTGGTACGGGGCAGGCGAAGGGCTGTGTGTGTGTGTGTGTGTGTGTATAATACCTTGTATCTTTTCTTGCATCCTGGTACGGGGCAGGCGAAGGGCTTCTCTTCTCCTCCGTTCATGCACATGGAGCTCAGGATGCTCTCACTGCTGATGGCCGACTCAGTGGTCCAGCTCTCGTCACTGTCACTCTCCTCGAAGTCACCCTCCTCCTCGTCATACTCACTACCTACAACACACACACACACACACACACACACACACACACACACACACACACACACACACACACACACACACACACACACACACACACGTCAGTATTGAGACTCAGTGGTCCAGCTCTCGTCACTGTCACTCTCCTCGAAGTCACCCTCCTCCTCGTCATACTCACTACCTACAACACACACACACACACACACACACACACACACACACACACACACACACACACACACACACACACACACACACACACACACACACACACACACACACACACACACACACACGTCAGTATTGAGACTCAGTGGTCCAGCTCTCGTCACTGTCACTCTCCTCGAAGTCACCCTCCTCCTCGTCATACTCACTACCTACAACACACACACACACACACACACACACACACACATTATATACACACACACACGCACGCACGCACACACACAGGCACGCACGCACACATTATAAACACACACACTCACACACATTATAAACACACACACACACACATTATAAACATAAACACACACACACACACACACACACACACACACACACACACACACACACACACACACACACACACACAATAAACATAAACACACACACACACACACACACACACACACACACACAGGGCTGTAGTGGTCAAATTAGAGGTGGGTAAACT
>NC_085861.1:1462527-1465027 GCF_034702125.1 Engraulis encrasicolus | reverse complement strand
CACACACACACACACACACAAAACAGCACGCATAGAAAAACACAGCACAACACAACACAGCACAGCACAACACAACACAACACAGTCAACACAAGAGTACAGGCATGAATAGACCATGAATGGACAGTCCAACAACAAACTGTCGCCCAAAACGCTTTTGCCCCACAAAGTGCTCCACCAGTACTGTACTCCGCTGTATTGATACAGACCACAATTGCAGTGTCGCCGGAGAACTTCTGCATGTGGCATGTCCCAGTGTTGTACGTAGTTGAAGCCAGCAGTGAAAAGTGAAAATGAAAGCCCGAAACCCCAACTCCCATTGTCATTGTGACACAGCACTCCACAGCACACAAGTGAACACTGCACACTGCACACAACGAAATTGCATTTATGCCTCACCCGTGCAAGGGGGCAGCCCTCAGTGGCGCCCCATGGGGAGCAGTGCGGTGGGACGGTACCATGCTCAGGGTACCTCAGTCATGGAGGAGGATGGGGGAGAGCACTGGTTGATTACTCCCCCCACTAACCTGGCGGGTCGGGAGTCGAACCGGCAACCTCTGGGATGCAAGTCTGACGCCCTAACCGCTCACCCATGACAGTGGTGCTCCTGTATTGCACCGGGGAGAGCACCATCCCCTGTACTGCACCGGGGAGAGCACCGTCCCCTGTGGCTCCCCTGAACAGCACCGGGGAGAGCACCATCCCCTGAACCCCTCCTGTAGCCTACTGCACCGGGGAGAGCACCATCCCCTGAACTGCACCGGGGAGAGCACCATCCCCTGAACTGCACCGGGGAGAGCACCATCCCCTGAACTGCACCGGGGAGAGCACCGTCCCCTGTGGCCCTCCTGAACAGCACCGGGAGAGCACCGTCCCCTGTGGCGCTCCTGAACTGCACCGGGGAGAGCACCATCCCCTGAACAGCACCGGGGAGAGCACCGTCCCCTGTGGCGCTCCTGAACTGCACCGGGGAGAGCACCATCCCCTGTGGCGCTCCTGAACTGCACCGGGGAGAGCACCATCCCCTGAACAGCACCGGGGAGAGCCCCATCCCCTGTATCCTGAACAGCACCGGGGAGAGCCCCATCCCCTGTATCCTGAACAGCACCGGGGAGAGCACCGTCCCCTGTGGCCCTCCTGAACTGCACCGGGGAGAGCCCCATCCCCTGTGGCCCTCCTGTAGCCTACTGCACCGGGGAGAGCACCGTCCCCTGAACAGCACCGGGGAGAGCCCCATCCCCTGTATCCTGAACAGCACCGGGGAGAGCACCGTCCCCTGTGGCCCTCCTGAACAGCACCGGGAGAGCACCGTCCCCTGAGCAGCACCGGGGAGAGCACCGTCCCCTGAGGCGCTCCTGTATCCTACTGCACCGGGGAGAGCACCGTCCCCTGTGGCCCTCCTGTATCCTGTACTGCACCGGGTAGAGCACCGTCCCCTGTGGCCCTCCTGTATCCTGTACTGCACCGGGTAGAGCACCGTCCCCTGTGGCCCTCCTGTATCCTGAACTGCACCGGGGAGAGCACCATCCCCTGAACTGCACCGGGGAGAGCACCGTCCCCTGTGGCCGTCCTGTACTGCTGACCACTGTGATATATATGAAGATATACTGTAGCTATCAGATGACACAGAGGAACATGCATCTGCACACACACACACACACACACACACACACACACACACACACACACACACACACACACACACACACACACACAGAGAGAGCACCATTCCTTGTGGCGCTGCTGTGTTATTATCTATAAGGGTCAGTGGTACAGTGCCAGACACACACACGCGCCACACACACACACACTCACACACACACACACACACACACACACACACACACACACACACACACACACACACACACACACACACACACACACACACACACAGATACATACATAAACACACACGCAAACACACTCACGCTCGCACACACACACACACACACACACACACACACACAAATACATACATAAACACACACGCAAACACACACAGTCATTCACTCACACGCGCGCGCACACACACACACACACACACTTCATATCAGGGGTGTCCAATTGAAATACTGTCATGTATGACCTAGAGACTTGCCGTACCAATACTCACCACCAGAGGGCAGACCACCACCAGGGAATATTGGAATCCTGCTGAATGGAATCCACTAGTAACAGGGCTGGGGAACCTTTTGCATTCAAAAGTCCTCCAAGGGCCGTAATAGCCCAGTTTATACTGCGGGCCATTGGCCCAGGAACTTAAAGGGGTATGCCACTATTTTGGGGCTTAATACAGTTAAAATCGTTGGCTGGGGTTTATAAAGGTGGTAAAGTGTCTTATTTTTCATGTAAGCCGTTGTCTTGCTTTAAGACAAGTTAAAAGAGGGAATATGTCGCTAAGCTAGTGAAAGTCAATGGATCCGTGCGCGTGCATTTAGAATTTTCAGTTGGCCTGCAGTATAAACAGAGAGAGTAGAGAGAGAGAGGTTCCATTGGC
>NC_085861.1:1450027-1457527 GCF_034702125.1 Engraulis encrasicolus | reverse complement strand
CAGCGTCAGCTATGAAATACCGCGCCAGTCATGTAACAAGGCCTACCGTATATTGAGGAGACAGTCATGTAACAACACCTAGTAAGTATATTGAGGAGACAGTCGTGTAACAAGGCCTATGGTATATTGAGGAGCCAGTCATGTAACAAGGCCTATAGTATATTGAGGAGACAGTCATGTAACAAGGCCTATAGTATATTGAGGACACAGTCATGTAACAAGGCCTATAGTATATTGAGGAGACAGTCATGTAACAAGGCCTATAGTATATTGAGGAGACAGTCATGTAACAATGCTAAATGCAGCGTCATATATGAAATACCACGCCAGTCATGTAACAAGGCCTACCGTATATTGAGGAGACAGTCATGTAACAAGGCCTATAGTATATTGAGGAGACAGTCATGTAACAAGGCCTATAGTATATTGAGGAGACAGTCATGTAACAAGGCCTATAGTATATTGAGGAGACAGTCATGTAACAAGGCCTATAGTATATTGAGGAGACAGTCATGTAACAAGGCCTATAGTATATTGAGGAGACAGTCATGTAACAAGGCCTACCGTATATTGAGGAGACAGTCATGTAACAAGGCCTATAGTATATTGAGGAGACAGTCATGTAACAAGGCCTATAGTATATTGAGGAGACAGTCATGTAACAAGGCCTATAGTATATTGAGGAGACAGTCATGTAACAAGGCCTATAGTATATTGAGGAGACAGTCATGTAACAAGGCCTATAGTATATTGAGGAGACAGTCATGTAACAAGGCCTATAGTATATTGAGGAGACAGTCATGTAACAAGGCCTATAGTATATTGAGGAGACAGTCATGTAACAAGGCCTATAGTATATTGAGGAGCCAGTCGTGTAACAAGGCCTATAGTATATTGAGGAGACAGTCATGTAACAAGGCCTATAGTATATTGAGGAGACAGTCATGTAACAAGGCCTATAGTATATTGAGGAGACAGCGACTGTTATCAGGGCTGGTCGGGCCATCTGACATCGCGGGCATTTTCCGGTGGGCCCAGCACCCTCGTGGGACCCTATTTTCAGAAATGTTTTAAAAAAAAAAAAATTCTGAAAATAGGAGCTCACTGAGGTGCAGGACGCACTGGTAATTCAGTTCTGCGCCGCTAATTATGAGGGGGCCCTTTACGCCCCCTTTCCCAAACTGGGAACACTGATGATGGGCTGAAACGTTTGTCCCCTGTCTGTCGGTTTTATTTACTTTTTTCGGCATTGTTTAATACAGTTTCTGATTTTGCATTCAGCTCCAGTGTGCAACTCCTTTCTTCCTTTTCATTATTCGGGCCCCTTTACGCCAAAGTGCCCGGGCCCTATTTCTCCCCAATGAGGGGCCCCTTTACGCCAAAGTGCCCGGGGCCCTATTTCTCCCCAATGAGGGGCCCCTTTACGCCAAAGTGCCCGGGCCCTATTTCTCCCCAATGAGGGGCCCCTTTACGCCAAAGTGCCCGGGCCCTATTTCTCCCCCTGGCCTGGCCAGCCCTGGCTGTCATAGTGTAGTAGTACTATAGTAGGTGTGGGGTTTTTTCTTCAGTGACCATTATGATGTCCCCGTGGCGACCTGTTCTTCAGTGACC
Source organism: Engraulis encrasicolus (assembly GCF_034702125.1). Classification (NCBI taxonomy): domain Eukaryota; kingdom Metazoa; phylum Chordata; class Actinopteri; order Clupeiformes; family Engraulidae; genus Engraulis; species Engraulis encrasicolus. Next base: position 1,455,916 of record NC_085861.1, on the reverse strand, counting down.
ATTATGATGTCCCCGTGGCGACCTGCTGCTGGGTAAGGGGCTACGGTTCCTGGTATTGTCATGGCGATGTAGTTATCACATAGTTGTCATAGCAATGTAGTTATCACGTAGTTGAGTCTTTTCAGCCATGAGTGAACGGGGGGATATCTCTCTAAGAGCAGAGCAGGACTGGGGGAGAGATAGGGCCCCGGGCACTTTTGGCTTAAAGGGGCCCCTCATGGGGGAGAAATAGGGCCCAGGCACTTTTGGCTTACAGGGGCCCCCTCATGGGGAAGAAATAGGGCCCAGGCACTTTTGGCTTACAGGGGCCCCCTCATGGGGAAGAAATAGGGGCCCGGGCACTTTTGGCTTACAGCCCCCAGGTGTGACTCACCAGGTGTGTAGTGGGTGCGGTACGCGGGGGTCCGCAGTTCACCCACTTCTCCTGAAGTGAGATTTAAAAAAAATCTTCTGCCCGTGTTTGAATACAAAAATGAATGACCACATAGCAGTATTGAGGGTGATTGACCAAACAGATGAAAACGGAGAAGCAATGACAGTAGAACAATGACTGTTGGGGAGTTTGACATGATAAGTTGCCTAACTATTTGATGATGTTATAAATCGCGTACCCCCACTTTAAAAATCCCCACTACACCACTGTGACTCACCAGTGGGCCCCGCACCCTCGTGGGCCCTTTTACATCTCTGAAAATAGGGGCCCACAACGGTCCGGGAAGCCCAGTGACCCACCAGTGAGTCCGTTTAAAAAAAAAAAAAAACATTTCTGAAAATAGGGGCCCATGACGGTGCGGGGCCCACCAGGAAATGCCCGCTATGCCAGATGGCCAGGGGCCCATGAGGGTGCGGGGCCCTCCGGGAAATGCCCGCTATGCCAGATGGCCAGGGGCCCACCGGAAAATGCCCGCTATGCCAGATGGCCAGGGGCCCATGAGGATGTGGGGCCCACCGGGAAATTCCCGCTATGCCAGATGGCCAGTCCTCATCTGCGCTTAGAGGCTACATACTGCAGTCATGTGCAGCCACTTCTTCACGTCTCGAACTTAAAATCCTGGAAGTTCGCTCTCGAATACTGCACAGTTTAATGACCTCCCGCCGTGCAGTGGTGAATATTAAAGTTAACCGTTATAATAATCGTATAAATTATTATTAATAACTAAGACGACCTGTCTCCACCAACAAAATAACTTCATATTGGAGGTGTCTGTACAAAGTGTTAAGTGACTGGATGACTGGACAGTAAATGATTGTAAATTGATGATATATGAGCATTCATTTCAATGACAAGGTTTGTCAGAAGTGGCGGAAGAATTTTGAAATGTGTTCTGCGCCTTCAGGAGGTGGAATGATCCTCAATGAGTGAACCTATCTGTTTCTAGGGTTAGTAGACGTCTCATGGCAGCATATACCTAGGATCAAACATGTCCACCCTTAGTAGTTATAGTATGGGCTACTCAAACATATCCACCCTTAGTAGTTATAGTATGGGTTACTCAAGAAGTTACACTGCACGTGACTCTGGAAATAAACGGTGGGTTTGAATCCCGCCTTACCTCTCCCTACATCTCCATTCATGTGTGCCCTTAAGCAAGGCTCCTAACCCCACACTGTATCAGGGACTGTAACCAATACCCTGTAATAACTGTAAGTCGCTTTGGATAAATCGTCAGCTAAGTGTAATGTAATGTAATGTAATGTAATGTAATGTAATGTAATATATAATATAATATAACAGCTTCTCAAGGCAAGGCACTTAACCATGGGGAAGTGGTTAGGGTGTCAGACTCGTAGCCCAAAGGGGGGAGTAATTAACCAGTGCTCTCCCCCATTCCTCCTCCATGACTGAGGTACCCTGAGCATGGTACTGTCCCACCGCACTGCTGCCTTTCGGGCGCCATTAGGGGCTGCCCCACTTGCTCGTGTGAGGCATAAATGTAATGGTGTTGTGTGCAGTATGCAGTGAACACTTCAGTGCTGTGTTACAATAGCAATGGGAGGCTCAGCATGGGAGGCTCGATACAGACTGACAGTTCAGCACTACCGATACAGTATGAGGCTTCAGAAAACACAGCACAACACACACCGACAGCTCAGTGCTATTGATACTGTATGAGGCTTCGGGAGGGAGGTTTACTAACATTCTACTGATACTGTATGAGGCTTCAGGAGCTGTTCTCAGATGCTTTCCCCTAGCTTAAATTACTTATTCTTATTATTTTTATTTTTATTTTTATTTAATTTGTTTTATTTTATTTTATTTTATTATTATTTTTACCTTATGTTTTATCTTAATGTTTTTAAATGCTTTTTGACTCTAATTCATTTCCTTCTTTCTTCCCTGTTTCCTTTCATTTACATTTGTTAACTTTGTGAAGCACATTGAGTTGCACCTGTGTATGAAATGCGCTATATAAATAAACTTGCCTTGCCTTGCCTTGCCTTGCCTTCAGGAGGTTTACTAACATTCTACTGATACTGTATGAGGCTTCGGGAGGGAGGTTTACTAACATTCTACTGACACTGTATGAGGCTTCAGGAGGGAGGTTTACTAACGTTCTACACCAAACTTGTTAGTCGGCTAGTCGGCCTCCACACACACACACCTGCTACACACATACAGCAGCTGTTCCAAAGGCCATTGACAACTAGCTTCTCTTTCTCTCTCTCTCTCTCTCTCTCTCTCTCTCTCTCTCTCTCTCTCTCTGTGAGATAGAGTGTGTGTGCTTGAGTGTCTGTGTGTGTGTGTGTGTGTGTGTGTGTGTATGACTGTGTGTGTCTGTCTGCGCGTGTAGAGTGTATGTGACAGGGTGTGTCTGTTTCTGTGTGTGTGTGTGTGTGTGTGTGTGTGTGTGTGTGTGTGTGTGTGTGTGTGTGTGTGTGTGTGTGTGTGTGCGTGTGCGTGTGTGCGTGTGTGCGTGTGTGTGTGTGTGTGTGTGTGTGTGTGTGTGTGTGTTGGGGGCGTTGGGGTTAAGAGCTCTCCTGGACAGCTCTCGTTGAGTTATGAGGAGTTCCAGACGTAGGGGGCGCGAGGTGACGATTTCAGCCCAGCAAGAGGTCACCTGGCTGGGCAGAGAGGCGCGGGGAGAGGCCCCCTCCCCCTGGAGCTCCAGACATGGGGAGCAGAGCTGGATTAATGCACAGGCTAGATATGGCTGCAGCCTAGGGCCCCCACCTGCCAGGGGCCCCCCACAGGCTAGATATGGCTGCAGCCTAGGGCCCCCACCTGCCAGGGGCCCCCACAGGCTAGATATGGCTGCAGCCTAGGGCCCCCACCTGCCAGGGGCCCCCACAGGCTAGATATGGCTGCAGTCTAGGGGACCCCACCTGCCAGGGGCCCCCACAGGCTAGATATGACTGCGGCCTAGGGCCCCCCACAGGCTAGATATGACTGCAGCCTAGGGCCCCCCACCAGGCTAGATATGGCTGCAGCCTAGGGCCCCCACCGGCTAGATATGGCTGCAGCCTAGGGGCCCCCACCGGCCAAGGGTCCCACCTGCTAGATATAGCTGCAGCCTAGGCCCCCCACCTGTCAGGGAGGCCCCGATTGTCCAAAGGGGGAAAAAGACAATAATTGTTGAAAAGAGTTGAAACACATGTGTCTGCTGTGTCAAGTCAGATCTTGCTAACTGTCCTCTCCACGGCTGGTACTGTAGACATGCTATCCTTTATGCTTTTAAGTCCATGGATTTTATTTGCCAATTCCACTAACTATTAACTGCATCCAGTGATGTTTTGGACATTAGCACACAATTATCTCTCATATAATACAGAAAGTGAAGACATGGCATTATTTCCCCCAGTTAGTGCAGGTAATCATGCTCTATGCCAGGGGTGCCCAACCTTTCTGGGTCCCCAACCTTTCTGGGTCCCCAACCTTTCTGGGTCCCCAACCTTTCTGGGTCCCCAACCTTTCTGGGTCCCCAGCCTTTATGGGTCTGAGGGCTACTGAGGGCTACCTGAGGGGTACTGAGGGCTACTAAGGGCTACCAAGGGCTACCAAGGGATACCTGAGGGCTACTAAGGGCTACTGAGGGCTACCAAGGGCTACCTGAGGGCTACTGAGGGCTACCCAACCTTTCTGGGGCTACCAAGGGCTACTGAGGGCTACCAAGGGCTACTGAGAGCTACCAAGGGCTACTGAGAGCTACCGAGGGCTACTGAGGGCTACCAAGGGCTACTGAGGGCTACCAAGGGCTACTGAGGGCTACCAAGGGCTACTGAGGGCAACTGAGGGCTACCAAGGGCTACCCGAGGGCTACTGAGGGCAACTGAGGGCTACTGAGGGCTACTGAGGGCTACTGAGGGCTACTGAGGGCTACTGAGGGCTACCGAGGGCTACCCGAGGGCTACTGAGGGCTACTGAGGGCTACTGAGGGCTACTGAGGGCTACCCGAGGGCTACTTTTGTTCAAAATCCTCTACTTTTGTCTTGGCATCATTCTCAAATCACACTATTATTAAATTATAATTTGCATTAACTGTGACTAAAATCTGGTAGTCATGACTGTTTATTAATATCCTTGGTGGGCACCTCAGAAGCTCCTGGAGGGCTACCTGGCGCCCGCGGGCACCACGTTGGTGACACCTGCTTAATGCAATCCTGTTATGTCATCCTTTATTCCTATCTGGGAATTATGGTGCCATGTTTATTATGATGCAATTTAGTTGCCAACTTTGCATTCCGTGGGGGCCTACAGCGACCTGTAGCCTAAGGGCCCCCCCGGACATCTTAATCCGGCCCTGATATGATAGAGGGGCAGTGAGGTGACGATTTCAGCCCAGGAGGAGGTCACCTGGCTGGGCAGAGCGACGCAGTGAGTGGCCCCATCTCCTTATGGAGCTCCAGACATCAGGGGCGGGGGGGCGCCGAGGTGGCGAGCTTGGCCCAGGAGGAGGTCACCTGGCTGGGCAGGGCATTGCGGAGAGTGCCCCCCCCCCCCCCATCTCCTTGTGGAGCTCTAGACCAGTGTTTCTCAACAGGGGTGCTGGGGCACCCTGGGGTGTCGCATGCCCCCCTCAGGGGTGCCGTGGAAACGTGGCTGATAAATAAATCATGTAATATAATACATATTTGTCTAAATTCATAAGTTAATGCTAGTCAATGGAATCTTTCATCTGCCATTTACACACAATAAAGTAAATATAGATCGCCCCAGTCAGCTGCAACTTCGAACGTAGGTCGTGTGACGTCTCTAATGTGTTACTTTACTAAGCTTGTGTGGTATCGGATGCGATGCCATGTTACGGCTTGTTGGTTTGGGGTGCCTTGAAATTTTTCATGAATTGAAAGGGTGCCTCGCCTAAAAAAAGGTTGAGAAACACAGGTCCAGACATCAGGGGGGGGGGCGCCGAGGTGGCGAGCTTGGCCCAGGAGGAGGTCACCTGGCTGGGCAGGGCATTGCGGAGAGCCCCCCTCCTGGAGCTCTGGGTACCAGGGGCACACAGGTCACACATACAGCCTGATTTGTGGCTACGCTCCTGTCTGGCTCCTTAGGGTGTGTGTGTGTGTGTGTGTGTGTGTGTGTGTGTGTGTGTGTGTGTGTGTGTGTGTGTGTGTGTGTGTGTGTGTGTGTGTGTGTGTGTGTGTGTGTGTGTGTGTGTGTGTGGTACAGTCAGTCTGGCACCTGCTAATATATCTGTGTGTCTGTGTGTGTCTGTGTGCGTGTGTGTGTGTGTGTGTGTGTCTGTGTGTGTCTGTGTGCGTGTGTGTGTGTGTGTGTGTGTGTGTGTGTGTGTGTGTGTGTGTGTGTGTGTGTGTGTGTGTGTGTGTGTATGTGCTCTCAGGGTGCTCTCTAAGGTGTCTTGGGTTATATGTCATCTTAATTGCAGCGCCACCCCTGTGTGTGTGTGTGTGTGTGTGTGTGTGTGTGTGTGTGTGTGTGTGTGTGTG
>NC_085861.1:1415027-1425027 GCF_034702125.1 Engraulis encrasicolus | reverse complement strand
GAAAATACGCAGTTTCAAACATAAACACCACCTTTGACGTTGGTACATGCGCGCGCACACACACGCACACACACACACACACACATGAATCTGAAAACATAATGCAGAATACTACTAGGCAAGCAAGAAATTTAAAAACAAACTTGCACTGAATGTGACCGTAGCGTAGCTGTTGATGCCATTATGAACCTCTTCTGTATTGACTGGCAAAAGTGAATATGGAACGCCTTTGCTGCGATATTCTAATGTTGGTTGTCAAGGTGGTACTTGGAGAGCTCAATATGAGAACCACTGGCTTAGTACAAGCGCTAATGGTCCCTGGCTGTATCTCCAAAAATTAACACACTAAAATCCCATGCCATGACACCAAACTTCTACAGTAGTACAAATATGTGTAATCACAAAACGATGCATTTGGAAGTTTGTACCTTGTCCAGAAGTTTACTATTTATCAACACAAGCCGAACAGCTTCTCTGCTGCTAAAGCTGCGTCAACGTCACTTCCAAGCATCAGTATTGATAACTAAAATCCTTATCTAATTGATTTGTTTAGAGTTATTGTTATCTTGTAATTGTTGCAAAATGGTACTGCCAACAAAATATAACTTCATTCTTTCAGATTGGCGTGATTAGAATGCATACTTTCTGATAGGTGTTGGAGCTATTCAGGGGCAGTCGTGGCTCAGTGGTTAGGGCACTGGGTTGGCAACGCAAGGGTTCTGGGCTCAATGCCCGACCGGACCACGGCTCAAGTGCCCTTGAGCAAGGCACCTAACCCCCACACTGCTCCCCGGGCGCCGCTCAGCAGGCAGCCCACTGCTACGGACTAGTGTGTGTACTTCAATGTGATTCACTAGTCCAAATGGGATAAAGTGCAGAAAAAGAATTTCCCCTAGGGGACCAAAATTGGCTCCAATTGGCCAAATATTCTTTAACGGGCACATGGAGAGTGGACATGACAGCCTTAAGTGAGTCGTGCCAGTGTGTGTGTATGTGCACGTGAGACACGTATGTGTGTGTGTGTGTGTGTGTGTCTGCACGCGTGTATGTGTGTGTGTGTGTGTGTGTTTGATGTGGCTTCAGCCTCTATAGCTCTTGTGGTTTACACACCAATGGCCTCAGTGCTACACCAGAGGAGAAGGCAGGGTGTGTTTGTGTGTGTGTGTGCTTTTGTGTGTGTGCGCATTTGTGTGCGTGTGTGTGTGTGCGTGTGTGCGCGTTTGTGTGTGCGTGTGTGTGTGCGCCTGTGCGTACGTGCGTGTGTGTGTGTGTGTGTGTGTGTGTGTGTGTGTGTGTGTGTGTGTGTGTGTGTGTGTGTGCATGTGAAGATGTGTAGCCGTGGCAAGTCTTGTTGCAAATGCAGGTCCACAAGAGGGGTTTGTTAAAAAGCTTGAGGGTTATTTTTAGTAGAACCAGAGCACCAAGAGTTTACAGTGCTCGTATTTACCGTGAGATGAATAATAACTAATAAATAATGAGATAAATAATAATTAATAAATAATTACATAAATAATAACTAAATTGAAAATGCACGCACGCACACACACACACATACACATACACACACACACACATTATAAACACACACACACAGGTTGTGTGTGTGTATATGTGTGTGTGCGCGCGCGTGCGTCTGTGTGTGTGGGTGTGTGTGTGTGTGCGCGCATATGTCTGTGTGTGTGTGTGTATGGGTGGGTAGAAGTGTGAAAACGCATCTTTTTTTAAAGCTCACAGCCCACATTGTTCACACACACACATGCACACAGCAATGCACAAACGCACACACACATGCACGCACGCACACACACACGCGCCATGCACGCACACACGCGCCATGCACGCACACACACACGCGCGCGCCATGCACGCACACACGCACACACGCGCCATGCACGCACACACACGCGCGCGCCATGCACGCACACACGCACACACGCACACACACGCGCCATGCATGTACACACACGCGTGCCATGCACGCACACACACATGCACGCGCCATGCACGCACAGACACACGCGCAATGCACACACGCGCCATGCACACACACATTCACACTAAAGCCCGGTGTAAACTGGACTTCTATTTGCATTTACACTCATCGTTGTTGCATCTGCTCGGCCATTTGCTGTCGCATTTCCCAAAGTGTTGATCTGGTTTGAAACATCAGTGACACTCTGGAGTAACAGCCCCTGGACAGCTTTAGAGACACGTTGTCAATAAGGAACTGGTAATCCACAGAAGTTTTTCAAAATGAGTAAGAAATATTGCACTTTGTCAATAAGGAACTAGTAATCCACAGATGTTTGTCAATTATTACATTACATTACAGTACAGTACACTTAGCTGACGGTTGTATCCAAAGCGACTTACACTTCAGGGTATTGGTTACAGTCCCTGGAGCAATGTGGGGTTAGTTGCCTTGATACAGGGTGTTGGTTACAGTCCCTGGAGCAATGTGGGGTTAGGTGCCTTGGTACAGGGTATTGGTTACAGTCCCTGGAGCAATGTGGGGTTAGGTGCCTTGGTACAGGGTATTGGTTACAGTCCCTGGAGCGGTGTGGGGTTAGGAGCCTTGGTGCAGGGTATTGGTTACAGGCCCTGGAGCAATGTGGGGTTAGGTGCCTTGGTACAGGGTATTGGTTACAGTCCATGGAGCAGTGTGGGGTTAGGTGCCTTGGTACAGGGTATTGGTTACAGTCCATGGAGCAGTGTGGGGCTTGGTGCCTTGGTACAGGGTATTGGTTACAGTCCCTGGAGCAGTGTGGTGCTTGGTGCCTTGGTACAGGGTATTAGTTACAGTCCCTGGAGCAGTGTGGGGTTAGGTGCCTTGGTACAGGGTATTGGTTACAGGCCCTGGAGCAGTGTGGGGTTAGGTGCCTTGGTACAGGGTATTGGTTACAGGCCCTGGAGCAATGTGGGGTTAGGTGCCTTGCTCAAGGGCACTTCAGCCATGGATGGAGGTGCTGGTAAGGGTGGGATTTGAACCTGCAACCCTCTGATCTTGAGGCCAGCGCTCTAATCACTGAGCCAAGGCTGCCCCATGGCTGAGTAAGAAATGTGTTAAAATGTGTTACGTAAATGTAAAGTGTAAAATGTGTTAAAGTGTTAACAAAGCTTTTTAAACGACTGTAATTATAAAGTTTTTAACATTTTTTTGAATAAACGCCCCCGCAACCTCATCATAAGCCTCCCAACGCCCCCTTCCCAATGCCCCCTTCCCAACACCTCCCTGACCTCATCATAAACCTTCCAACGCCCCCTTAACCTCATCATAAGCCCCCCAACGCCCCCGTGACCTTATCATAAGCCTCCCAACGCCCCCTTGACCTCATCATACACCTGCCAACGCCCCCTTGACCTCATCATAAGCCTCCCAACGCCCCCCTGACCTCATCATAATAAAAATCATCATAATAAAAATACATGCACACTTTTATACACATTCGTATATACAAGTAAGACATTGTATTTAATGCACATATATAGGTTGAGGAGTAGAGAGGAGAGGAGAGGAGAGGAGAGGAGAGGAGAAGAGAGGAAGAGAGGAGAGGAGAGGAGAGGAGAGGAAAGAAGAGCAGAAGAGAGGAGAGGAGAGGAGAGGAGGGGAGGGGAGGGGAGAGGAGAGGAGAGGAGAGGAGAGGAGAGGAGAAGAGAGGAGAGGAGAGGAGAGGAGAAGAGAGGAGAAGAGAGGAGAGGAGAGGAATAGAGAGGAGTGGGAGAGAGGAGAGAAGAAGAGTGAAGGGGAGGAGTGTATGTGTGTGTGAGTTTGTACGGGTATGTGTGTGTCTAATGTGTGTGTGTGTGTGCATGCGTGTGCATGTATGTGCCCATCTGAGCTGCATTAGTGTGTGTGTGTGTGTGTGTGTGTGTGTGTGTGTGTGTGTGTGTGTGTGTGTGTGTGTGTGTGTGTGTGTGTGTGTGTGTGTGTGTGTAAAAGTGACAGATTAGTATGGCAGGCCCCTTAGGTCAAAACACATTGGAATTATCTCGCCTTCCCAATGAAAATGTCTCTACCCACTGATAAAATATTTCACTGCACAGTGAAAAAAAAACCATATATATTAATGAGTGCCAAAACACACTGGAATACTTGCCTCCACCCTGTAGAATTACACAATAAAAGCAAAAGTGTGTGTGTGTGTGTGTGTGTGTGTGTGTGTGTGTGTGTGTGTGTGTGTGTGTGTGTGTGAGAGAGAGAGAGAGAGAGAGAGAGAGAGAGGAGAGAGAGAGAGAGAGAGAGAGAGAGAGAGAGAGAGAGAGAGAGAGAGAGAGAGAGAGAGAGAGAGCAGGCCAGGGAGAGAGAGAGACACATAGAGAGGGAGAGAGGGATTAGGGAGTGCGAGGATATTTCAGTGTGACCGGAAGACATTTCACTGCGACCGGAAGGTTCCGAGGGAGAGAGAGAAAGAATGGGGAAGGAGAGCGAGAGCGAGAGCGGGGAGAGCGCGCGAGGATTTTTCAGTGTCACCGGAAGGCATTTCACTGCGCCCGGAAGCCCATTAGACTAGCAGTTTCATTTTACTTTGACGTACCCGTTAAAAGTGTGAAATTATGCACAAACAGATCATTGTAATTATTTTCCGCATGTCACCACTCGGTTAGATCAAATAACGAAGATATTATTAATAGGTTATAGTTTTCACGCAATGTAGCCTACGCTGTCTCGAATGCAGATGCTATAGCTTATCCAAATGTGAGGTGTTTTCATAAACTTGAAACACTTTACATCTCAAACGTTGTAGGGCAACGTGATAACCGGAGGCAAGACAGTGCATAATCTTACTAGCAGGGTGCTATTTGTCAAAAGGGGAGGATAATTTTGGAAAATGAGCGGTATTTGCCCAACAATATTCCCTGAGTATGCATGCATGGTGTTTCAATCCCGTGCAAAACTCCCTTATTAGCCTAATATCGAATGTACATTCCGACGAACATGAACAACTTAGAAGCACAACTGCTCGAATAACTAGGCCTATCTCAGATGTGGCATACTGTCACCCGGTTCAGGACCATGGACAGCTGCCGTTTGACGAGCATTGTCGCAGGGGCGTCGCGGAATTTGACTTTTTAGATGTATAGTAGCCTATGCAGTGCTTTGTGGGGAAACGTGTGGGTTTGAGGGGTGCAAGCATTCGAATTTAGGAGGCTACTAATTTTCTGCGGCAGATTGGCAGGAAAATACGGAAGCCCAGAGGTGACATGGAGGAGGAAAAAACATTTTGAGGAAACGTATGCAATGGAGACTAACACTTTTGTGAGATAACGCAAATCGTTTGCGAGATAACGCAAATTAAAACTTATATCTGCGGGTTCACCACTTTGATTTGCAGCACACTTTCTGGTCACCGGGGGGCCGTCTGAACCAACACGTGTACGGCTTTGACACGCCACAGTTGTAGGTGTAGGCTATTCAATTCAACCACCACTGTTGTTGGATAACAACGAGAGGGATGCTGACAGTCAAAAACATTAGGCTACTACCGCTGGAAGGACGTGCAAGAATACCGTTATTTTATACATTGTTTATGTTAAATAAACTACAGATTTTGAGAGACACCGTAGCACCTTGCTTTGCGAACGGATAGGCCTACAAGGGGAAATAGGATTTGTTGGACGACACATGTCTGCAATGCAGAAGCTTTGTAAGACAGAATTAAGGAAGGCAGACGGAACAACTGTTTACTGAACGGTTATTTTCAAAGATGATGAAGCATTAGCCTGGTGAACCAGCATATGAAAATCATTTTGTCATATCAAGACCCACATGTGAATTATGTAGGCCTAATTTTAACATAGGTCTCGACGTTGAGGCAGCACGCTGAATTATTTCTTTCTTTTTCTTGAAACTTTGAATGCAATGTGTCGTTTGTTGCGGTTCTCCCCTTTTAATTTATAGGCTAATAGGCTAAATCAAGTAGGCCATCACTGCTTAGACATGCAGAGAACTTTGACTTGTAACAACTCCGACATTTGGAACTATCCAAAGTGGGCATTTATGGTTAATAGTTTTCTCGGTCAGACTTGGATTAATGTTTCTTAACGCATGACATGATGGCAGATCACGGAACTTCACGCAGTAGCTCAATGAATAGAAAGCGACACATTTCCTTCCTGTGGTAGACAATTCCTCCTGTTATGCATGACAGCGGGTCTTGGGTAGCTAAATGGAGGAAATCAAATAGTTATTTGCTTTTGATTGTGAACCAGTTGTACAGTGATGGCTTTTAGCGAACACAAATTACTTTTGGATGTAACTTGTACCGCTGCGTGCCCCATGGTGCATGGTTTCCGACTCTGTAGCACTGAGAGATATCGCTGAAATCTAACGCAGAGCTCACAGAGATGACTAACAACTGTCAAAAAAAATCATGGAGAAGTGTCAGGTTTGGGAGAAGGGTGATAGCGCACTGGCATTGATGATCTGGCTTTGTTTTAAGCAGTCCAAAGTCATAGCGTAACGGGCGTAAAGGGCCGTATCCTAATGCAACCTTGCGCAAACTAAAACACTGACAGGACAGGACAGACTGGTGCTCCCCCCAGCACACACGCACCTCATCCACCATTCTACACCAATGCATATCAATACGTGAGAATTTCACTCCGTTGTTTACCACTGGTTTTCAACCTTTTTTGACCAAAGACACGCCTTTTGTCAAGGGAAAATGCCAAGGCACACCACCAATGAAAATACAACCATGTTGCCAGTCATTTAATATTCATACAGCCATTTAATTTCCAATGGCACACCAGATCTCTGACGGCACGCTTTTAAAAAGTGGGCACAATCTGCTCGGAGTCGGAGGGAACCGTCAGATTGTTTGTGTGCTTGTGGCAACTTTGCCTTTTGTGTTGTGTGTGGTGCCGCTGGGGAGTCGAGCCCGTGTAGAGCCTCGCTTCACGAGAGAGGGACAATTTCGTGGAGTTTGGTCTATGACGGGGGTGCGACTGTAAGCGCGGCCACATTTGGTTCACTAGGCCAACTTCGTACTTGGCGTTATAGGAACCAGTTTTTTTGCGCCCTTTGCCCGGCGACTTCGAGACAGTCGGTCGCTGTCCGTGGTACCTGTGGATCCACCATCCACCTGTTGGTCTGTCTGCGGGCTGCTGTTTATATTGGAGAGTGACTGTGTGTGTGTGTGTGTGTGTGTGTGTGTGTGTGTGTGTGTGTGTGTGTGTGTGTGTGTGTGTGTGTGTGTGTGTGTGTGTGCGCGCGTGCGCGCGTGCGCGAGTGTGTGACGTTTCCCCCTTTGCTTTCAGTTCTTATTTTGTGTGATGTAGGAGAAAGTGAGAGTTCTCTGTTTGTTGTTTTGTTTATTTGTATATATTTCTTTTGTTTATTTTTGGTTCACCTCACACCACTTAGGCCGCGTGCGGGTTACCCCTAAATAGATCTCGTTAGCTGTGCGTAAAAGTAAAACACAAGTGTGCAGAGGTATCGGTGTGGGTTTGCCGTGCTTTGTATTTTTATTTGATTACTTAATTTTGGTTTGCTGTGCTATGTACTACTAGTGGGGAAAACCTTGGCCTCCTTGGTTCTAACATCTATTTTAACTGTTTGTAAATTTTAAAAAGAAAGTGTAAGACAACAATGGAAAAGTCATTTGAACCCTATCTAGTGGTCCGACGTCAACGAACATGTGCTGCTCGGTTTAACAGTTGAAGTCTAAATAAATTCTGGGGGCGCAATTCCCTCAGTGGCGTAGTCGTGCAATCATCTGTTTGAAATTGGTAATTATTATTTTAATTAATTGCCGACGACCCAGAGTCACGGATAGTCTATAACTAGCCAAAGATGAATTAATTTACATTTTAGATCGTCTCTGGTCTAGCCTTCCTATCCTAACTCCCAAACTTTTTTTGCCATTGCCATTTTTTGGTTGACCTGGCATTGTTGACATCATGAGAATGAATGACAGCAGTGGTTGCTCTGAAGTGTGTGAAAGCCGTAGGCCCTATATAGCTACGTGTGTTGATTCAGATTTAACTGCGTTAAGAAACATTAATCCAAGTCTGACATCCAATCCAATCCAATCCAATCCAGTCCAAGTCTGTCTGAGAAAACTATTAACCATGAATGCTCACTTTGGATAGTTCCAAATGTCGGAGTTGTTACAAGCCTAGCTCTCTGCATGGCTGTGATTTAGCCTATACATTAAAAGGGGAGAACCGCAACAAACGACTTCAACGTTTCAATAAAAAGAAAGAAAGAATACAGCCGTCTGCCTCAACGTCGAAACCAATGTTAAAATTAGCCTACATAATTCACATGTGGGTCTTGATAAGACAAAATGATATTCATATGCTTCATCATCTTTGAAAATAACCGCTCAGTAACAGTCGTCCCGACTGCCCTCCTTAATTCTGTCATGTTTCTGCAGTGCAGACACTTGTCGTCCAAAAAATCCTATATTTCCTCTTGTGTCCGTGCGCAAAGCAAAGTGCGGTGTCTCTCAAAATCTGTTGTTTAATATAAATTTTATAAACTTATATAAAAAAATTATAAACTTTATTTAACATAAACAATGAATAAAACAACGGTATCCTTGCACGTCCTTCCAGTGGTAGTAATGTTTTTGACTGTCAGCATCCCTCTCGCTGTTATCCAACAACAGTAGTGGTGAATTGAATAGCCTACCCCTACAGCTGTGGTGTGTCAAAGCCGTAGCCTAGTTGGTTCAGACTGCCCCCCGGTGACCAAAAAGTGTGCTGCAAATCAAAGTGGTGAACCCGCAGATGTAAGTTTTAATTTGCATTATCTCGCAAAAATATTTGCGTTATCTCGCAAAAGATTTGCGTTATCTCGCAAAGGTGCACACATTTCCCACCCCCACAACAGTCCCTCCATGTCACCTCTGGGCCTTCGTAGGAAAAGTATAGCAAAACAAATGAAATAATTGAATAAACTGAACAGCTAATGTAAACCAAAATAAACCAAACATAAGCTAAATAATATTTCCATTGGGTGAGAACAGCATTATATTGCATCTCTGAACATTATTATCGTTAATAATGGGGCATGGCCTCACAGACCTAGACTATAGTTGTGAAAGGGGGCACACAGAAAAAAATAGTTAGCCTCCTAAATTCGAATGCTTGCACCCCTCAAACCCCACACGTTTCCCCACAAAGCACTGCATACTATAAATATGCATCTAAAAAGTCAAATTCCGAGACGCCCCTGCGACAATGCTCGTCAAACGGCAGCCGTCCAGGGTCCTGAACCGGGTGACAGTATGCCACATCTGAGATAGGCCTAGCAGATATTCGAGCAGTTGTGCTTCTAAGTTGTTCATGTTCGTTGGAATGTACATTTGATATTAATAAGGGAGTTTTGCACGGGATTGAAACACCATGCATGCATACTCAGGGAATATTGTTGGGCAAATAGGAAGTTGCCTTAGAGGGGACGAGAATGAACGGTGAACCGTGGACCGCTCACTCCAAAATTATCCCCCCCTTTTGACAAATAGCACCCTGCTAGTAAGATTATGCACTGTCTTGCCTCCGAGTATCACGTTGCCCTACAACGTTTGAGATGTAAAGTGTTTCAAGTTTATGAAAACACCTCACATTTGGATAACGTCTGCATTCGAGACAGCGTAGGCTACTGCGTGAAAACTATAACCTATTAATAACATCTTCGTTATTTGATCTAACCGAGTGGTGACATGTGGAAACTAATTACAATGATCTGTTTGTGCATAATTTCAAACTTTTAACGGGTACGTCAAAGTGAAATGAAACTGCTAGTCTAATGGGCTTCCGGGTGCAGTGAAATGCCTTCCGGTCACACTGAAAAATCCTCGCGCGCTCTCCCCGCTCTCGCTCTCCTTCCCCATTCTTTCTCTCTCTCCCTCGGAGCCTTCCGGTCGCAGTGAAATGCCTTCCGGTCACACTGAAATATCCTCGCGCTCCCCCAACCCCTCTCTCCCTCTCTCTATGTCTCTCTCTCTCTCTCTCCCTGGCCTGCTCTCTCTCTCTCTCTCTCTCTCTCTCT
>NC_085861.1:1387527-1390027 GCF_034702125.1 Engraulis encrasicolus | reverse complement strand
GCCACTAGTAAGCACCAATCGGGCGTCTATGTAGAGAGTCGGCCACTAGTCAGCACCAATCGGGCGTCTGTGTAGAGAGTCAGCCACTAGTAAGCACCAATCGGGCGTCTACATTTACATGACTGGGTACCGCCCCCACTAGTAAGCACCAATCGGGCGTCTACATTTACATGACTGGGCGACGCCCCCACTAGTAAGCACCAATCGGGCGTCTGCATTTACATGACTGGGTGCCGCCCCCTCTGTCGCACTAATGACCAGAGTTGTCGAGCTCCTGCTGACTTCTGGGACAGCGAAGTAACCTTTGTTTGATTTGAAAGTCGATGATAATCAGACTAGCTGGCAAGCAAAAAAAATATGTCAAGACCTGACAGATGATGACACAGCGTTAGGGGGTGGCGCCACCAAGTGGCCTATTAGTATATTTATAATCTGTGTGTAGTGTGTGTAATGTGTGTGTGTGTGTGATATGTATTTGAAGGTTTTAACGTACGTGTGTGTGTGTTTCTGTGTGTGTGTGTGTGTGTGTTTCTGTGTGTGTGTGTGTGTACGTGTGTGTGTGTGTGCTGCATGTGTGCATGTGTGTGTGTGTTAGTCTCAGCAGATGGCTGCTAGCGGTGCTGTGGGTGTAGCCCCCCCTAGTGGTGGTCGGCGGCGGCGCGCGGTAGACGAGGATCCGGACGAGAGACGGCGGAAATTTCTGGAACGAAACCGAGCGGCCGCAACCAGATGTAGACAGAAGAGGAAGGTAATGATAACACACATATACACACACACACACACACACACACACATGCGCACACACATGCGCACACAGATACACACATGCACACATGCGTACATAGATACACACACACACATGCGCACACAGATACACACGTGCGCAAATGCACACACACACACACACACACACGCACGCGCACACACCCTCAGTACAGACCAGATGCAAACAGAAGCAGAAGGTGTAAACACACACGCAAACGCACACACACTTTTAATTTATTTATTCATTTATTTATGCATGAGTTGAATGTATTTGTTTATTTATGTATGAGTTTGATGTTGGTCTGGGCAGGTCTGGGTCATGTCACTTGAGAAGAAAGCAGAAGAACTCACACAGACCAATATGCAGCTACAGGTAACACACACGCACGCACACACATGTACGCACGCACACACACACACACACACACACACACACACACACACACGCACGCACGCACGCACACACACACACACACACACACACACACACACACACAGACACACACACATACACACGCACGCACGCACACTCCACAGAAGTCCTTTATCATTTCTGTGACTAATTAAATATCTTCTATAAAAATGTCTTTGATCATTCTGGTCATGCCGGGTCCAGATAGGGGGGATTGTGATGTCATAGAGGGGTGACTGGCCAGTAGCTGTGTGATGTCATAGGGGGTGTGGCCAGTAGCTGTGTGATGTCATAGGGGTGTGTGGCCAGTAGCTGTGTGATGTCATAGGGGGTGTGGCCAGTAGCTGTGTGATGTCATAGGGGGGGTGTGGCCAGTAGATGTGTGATGTCATAGGGGTGTGTGGCCAGTAGCTGTGTGATGTCATAGGGGGGTGTGGCCAGTAGCTGTGTGATGTCATAGGGGGGTGTGGCCAGTAGCTGTGTGATGTCATAGGAGGGTGTGGCCAGTGTGTGCGGGTCAAAGACGTTTTTAGGGGCTCAGACGTCAGGTGGCGCAACGGCATCTAATGCCCATAAATTAACTAGTAATTGGTGGTTGATAATGCCCATAAATTAACTAGTAATTGGTGGTTGATAATGCCCATAAATTAACTAGTAATTGGTGGTTGATAATGCCCATAAATTAACTAGTAATTGGTGGTTGATAATGCCCATAAATTAACTAGTAATTGGTGGTTGATAATGCCCATAAATTAACTAGTAATTGGTGGTTGATAATGTCCATAAATGAATTACTAATTGGTGGTTGATAATGCCCATAAATTAATTAGTAATTGGTGGTTGATAAGCTGCAATGACTATGCCTCCTACATAGTACACTACCTATGGAGTTTAACCTTCCCCTGCCCCTTCTCCCCACTTGCCCCTTCACAATGTAAAGCGACCTTGGGCTCCTTGAAAGGTGCTATATAAAACCAAGTTATTATTATTATTATTATTATACACTAAAAACAAACATCAAATCCATACAATAGTGGCACAGGCTGGCGTTGCACCGCCCCGACGTGAGCTACTGCTGAAACGTCACTGACCCTCAAACATACCCAAACATGATCACACAGTTCGATACCCAAACAGGAACCCACAGTTCGATACCCAAACAGGAACCCACAGTTCGATACCCAAACAAGATCACACAGTTCGATACCCAAACAAGATCACACAGTTCGATACCCAAACAGGAACACACAGTTCGATACCCAAACAAGAACACACAGTTCGATACCCAAACATGATCACACAGTTCGATACCCAAACATGATC